>NC_044506.1:17381950-17501950 GCF_902362185.1 Chanos chanos | reverse complement strand
GCTAACTCTTATCAAAAACTATCACAGGAAATATGACCATATAAGGTAACAGGAAAAGGAGATCACATTCATTTTCTGTTGCAGGTAGCAGAGAAAGATTCTGGGAGTCAAATTATTTTCTGATGGATCACAGATCAGTGAAACATAATATGAAAGGTCAAAAAGTCATGGAACCAGTTAATCTGGTGCTTTTTCAGAGTCTAGGTTCCTACTTTGTGTAGAGAGGGTAAAAGTGATTTGTGGGGCTGAGCCTGTGTCCTGTACCTTCATGGCCTGGTACAGGCGCTGGGCCTCAAACTGCTCCGGGGTCAACATTAGACCCAGTATCAAAGTCTCCAGGTCTCCAGACAAGACTCTCTTAAGCCCCGCTACGAGATCCTGTCTCACACACACACACACACACAAGCACAAAAACACACACAAAGAGAGAGAGAAAGAGAGTGAGAGACAGAATCTAGGAGAAGAATTGTAGAAACAGGTGTGGATGTATGATGTAGACGAACGCCAAAGCTTGTTATGAATGAACTTTTCAAATCACCTTCTCAATCAGCTTCTGGTAAGCTGCAGCCAGACTCTGTCTCTGAGCATAGCTCCGATTGGTCAGGATCCTCACCAGTGTCTGCACATCTTCAGTGGAAAAAAACATCAGTGTTGTATCATGTGAATTTGTCACATACAGATGCCATCAAAATCTACCCAATGAGGTGTCATTAACATGATGAATGCGTTCCCTCATTCAGGGAGTGTAACAGCTGAAACTGTCATACTCCTAGACGCTTATATTCATGGACGTATTACTGCCTGTGAATACGCATAGTGTGTATATATGGTCATGTTCAGTTATGATACCCTTTGACTATGCTGCACTTCTCAGGAGAAATACAGAGATTCTTATTCCATCTGGAATACCTTTCACTTCCAGCGCTGCCTGCACCTCAGCGATGTCCCTCTCAGGCCGGAAGTTTGGGAAGGGGCGCACAGACCCCAGGGTCCCCCACCACATCTCCTCTGACTGGGGTTGGAGGGGAGTGGAGGAAGATGGAGGGTGAGGAGTTGGGAGGTTTAAAGGTTTTAAGAGGAGAAAACCAGACAAATGAGAAAGGGAAATACAGAAATGAAAAGAGTTGAGAGTGAGAATAAAAACCGTGAGGAAAAGAAGAGAGATTGAGTGAGAGTGCAAACCAACAAGGAAAAAAGACAGGTTGAGAAAAAAAAAAAAGAGGCGGGGGGGGGGAGAGGAAGAGAGGATGAAAATGAATTAGAGAGACATATAAAAAGTGAAGAAGAAAACCATGAGTCAGAAAGAGAGAGAGAGAGAGAGAGAGAGAAAGAGAGAGAATTAAAACATGTACTGTTTGAGGACGAATGTGTCTGTTACAGAGTGGGTATCTGTGACATTATAAGGAAGCTGTAGTTAACTTGACTCACCATTCCTGATATGTGCTGTGAGAGCCGAGGTCAGTAGCCGTGACAACGCAACTACCTATCAGAGTGAAGATAAGTGTGATATGAACCCTAAAATTCCACAAATACCAGTCCACAATCAGAGAGGCGATGCTGATTAGAATCAGGACACAGATCCACAGGTGTATTAACATAATATTCACTGTCAGTTTAAGGACAGAAATAACCAACTTTACATTTAAGAAAACTTCAATCATCTTAAAGACACTAACCAAATAAATAAAAGAAAGAAAGAAAGAAAGAAAGAAAGAAAGAAAGCAAGCAAGCTATTTCAGTACTTTTCAGTTTTACATAAATTTTGTGATGCGTACTTGTGATAATGTGACGAAATGACCAGTTAAATTAAACATTTACTTTTCGCTATTCATTTGAAACTGAAAGATAATAAGTTGTCCTGGCTTTATTGCTGCTATAACATATTTAATTTGATTAAGGACTAACAAACAAAAAAAAAATCAATAACTTAATAAATTCATAATAAATTCAGAAAGCTGTCTCAAGGTAACTGTATCTAAATCAGTCCCCTTTTGAACAGTTCAGAATGAAGAAATCGTGTTTACCTGTGCCGAGGGCTGCAGTGTTAATGACAGGAGTGACAATAGTGCGGGAGGTCAAAACAGAGATCGCAGGTAAAACTCTATCTGCTCATGCTACTCTCTGAGCTCCACCCATCTCTCTCTCTCTCTCTCTCACTCTGTCTCTCTCTTTTTTCCTCAGTAGTCGAGACAAATGAATTAATGGATGACAGAATGAGAGAATGCATGAATGAATGAATGATTGAATGAATGAATGAATGAATGAATGATTGATTGATTGAGCAATTTTGATAATGCATCAAAACATCACATGAACTTGTATGAGACTAGACTGGCTATCATTCATCCAAACAACTTGGGCTACATCTCTGAGATTCTGAACACTCTTTATTTTGTTAAAATAGGCTCAAGTGAGGGAGCTGTTGGACATTTTAAATAAGTTTCCCCAGCAAACCTCTCAGTCTACTCCCTGTTGTTTTCGGTTCAGCTCTGAAACCCAGGAACCTGCACACACAATAGGGGAAACTCACACAAAAGATCTTTTCAGCTTGTCAACATTTCGACAGCTGTGATTAGATCAAATATCTGTTCAGCTGGCTTTGTCCCTCACCGGAGACAGCATTCCGAGAGAACAGACAGGAAGTGGCGAAAATGCAATCCACAATGCGGAGAGTGTCTCATTTACATACAGTAAAAAAAAAAAAAAACAACAAAAACAAAAAAAAAGCCTGTTTGACATTGTTGTAAGCCTTGTCTTGGTCATGTCTGATAAAAGATGAGTGAAAGACTAAAACCGGGTCAGACATACCTTTACAGATTTACCTCGTGATAGACATGGAGTCGTGCGTTTTCACCCCGTCCTGGGCTTGGTCTCACTGGTACTATTGTGGAGGTGAGAGAGAGAGGGAGGAGGGACAGGAGAGGAGTAATTTGAGAAATGTGGGTGTGTGCAGTAATCGTCCAACCAGGGACAGATCATCGTATACTTGAAGGTGCTCCAAGACTTCATCATCGTTCAGTGAAGGCTCTCATTCCTAATCACCGATCGCCCGTAAAAACGTCCCTTTTGATTCGAGCATTGGCTTCATCCACATGTTTTTTTTAACTAAAGATGACTGGCAGTATTTTGTATGTGGGAACGCTGAGATCAAAGGGCATGTCGTCAGATGAAAGACAAATATCTAATGCAGATGCGACAGAACGGGTGGGGCTTGAGGGAACAGAGACTGCCCTATGATGTAGAATGAGTGTGGATCATAGGAACGGTCGGAAAACAAAAACCAAATTACTGTATTCTGCTGTTGAGCTGTAAGAATGGGAAACAGGCATGCCAAATGAGATTACGTACAGTACATTTACCCTAATAAAATTCACTGAGGCTTGACTCACATTTCAGACCTGTTTGATGCCTCAGATTTAGAATTATGCTATTCCGTTATAACCACTCAGGTGTGAATGATTTCTAACAGTGTACGACAAAGAGATGTTTCAATTACAAATTTCACCCAAGCAACAGAGAGGAACTGTACACAAATGATCGTGGTTTGACCGAACGACAGTTTAGACTGGCTAAAGCACTTTGAGAATAACGTGTTTGTTTTCTTTTTTTATTTAAAAAAAAAAATTTAAAACCACTCCCTTTAAATAACATTACATGGTACTTTGAAAAATAAAACATTACAGCAGAAGACCTTTTTGTATTTCAAAAACATATTGAACATATTGTCCTAAACATACGCTTTGGCAATTCAGTAACAACCCACAACTGTTAAAATGCATTTGCACAGAAACACCACCGAGAATAGAAGAAACAGCATAATAGCAGCTATAATCAGATACATTCACATATTTATAAAATACACAGAAAAATGAAACAGCCCCATTAAGACAATGAATATACATGCCGATATATAATGAAATAACACAATCTGATGGAGAATAAATCTTTGCTAAAGGAAAAAAATAAAATGTAATTGCTGAAAACAGTACTTATGATGTGCACAATATCTCTGGCCACAAGTCCATGTTTAACAGCCACAGAAATTCTGCTGTGTAATGTCCAGGACGTGATACTTTACTACATGTTTCAAAATTCCTAAAATTCCTAAAATGCTGTGAATAGCCATGTCAACACAAGACTTTTCCCAGTAGCTCCCAGCAGCTACAGGTTCAGTTCTGCTGAACTCTCATAGTAATAGTATCACAAACCGTTAGGCACTGTGTGTGATCGGTGTAAATAACAAAAATATTTACTCTGTTTATATTTACATATTTAAAAATGTGTCGTCTCAATCAGTGTCAAAGTAATATAAAACTGTAATGGTAACATGGGTGTACAGTATTTCATTAATATTTCTTGCTGCTTAGCAACAAAATTAGAAGAAGACGAAGAACTTTATTGGTCACACACACACACACACCAGACCAGTGAGCAGCAAAATGCAGCCTCCGCATTTAACCCATCCTACACACCAGTGACACACACACACACACACTAGGAGCTAGGACTGGTGGGCGGCCGCAGGCGCCCGGGGACCAGGTCTTTTTGCCAGTAAGTGTTAATCCCAGCACATATGTCTTTGATGGTGGTAGGAAACCACCATCTGGAGGAAACCCATGCAAACCCAGGGCCTTCTTGCTGTGAGGCAACAGTGCTAACTACTGAGCCACCATGAAGCCCAAACACATATGATCCAGGTAAATATTCTCAGTCCATCTTTCTCCAAGTAAGCCAGCATCACTGTCGGAGCCTATTTAGAGTTGACTGTCACAGTGTCAAAAAAAAAAAAAAAACTAGGCGGGGCATTGGGGTAGAGGTTAAAGTGTCCGTGAGCCACATCAGCGGGCGCGCAAAGGCAGGTCTGTATCCACCGCTGAGAAAAGCACATTGCTGTAGCTCAGTGTCTCTTATTTTTCGCCTCTCGGACAAAATCAGAACCCTTCTGTTTGTCGCCATGACGACAACCAAACTCTCCAAAGCGAGAGTGCATTGCGGTGGAGAGTGCATTGCGGTGGAGAGTGCATTGTGGGCGCTTGGGTGTTGTAATCGGAGGGTCCAGTGGTAAAATCCTGGCACTTCGTTCCTGCAGGCTTTGCAGATTAAGGGCGTGTTCACTGTTTTGTGAGGTATATGCAGACAACGTACGGCCAGAGCGGACAAGCAGAAGAGAGAGAGAGAGAGAGAGAGAGAGAGAGATTCTTCTGAGGTTAGAGAAGCTCCAGTTCCCACTGCTGGCTGACCTTGTCTTCCACCTCTTCACGAATCACCACATGCTCTTTGTCGTACGCTTTGCCCCCTGAAATAAAACAGAGGATGAAAGCAACTAAGTTAAACTGTGAGAAGGGACACAGAGGCCATTAAGTGAAACAGGGAGACGTGACGGCTAGGTGTGTGTGAGAGCGGTAATCCTGTGGATGTGTGTGTGTGTGTGTGTGTGTGTGTGAGGGTTGTTATCCTGTGGATGTGTGTGTGTGTGTGTGTGTGTGTGTGTGTGAGGGTTGTTATCCTGTGGATGTGTGTGTGTGTGTGTGTGTGTGTGTGTGAGGGTTGTTATCCTGTGGATGTGTGTGTGTGTGTGTGAGGTTTGTTATCCTGCGGATGTGTGTGTGTGTGTGAGGGTTGTTATCCTGTGGATGTGTGTGTGTGTGTGTGAGGTTTGTTATCCTGCGGATGTGTGTGTGTGTGTGTGTGTGAGGGTTGTTATCCTGCGGATGTGTGTGTGTGTGTGCTCGTGAGGGTTAGGAACAGACGGGTAGGTGTCGTGGGGGAGATTTGTACCTTTGACGTCCAGCCGCATGCCGGGGAAGGTCAGACTGAGGATGGGGCCCGTGAGCTGAGCGGCCCACGTCTGGATGGGCGTGCGCGTGTCGGACCAGAGCACCACCTTGGCCCCTGACTCCACATTACCCATCACCTGTAGACTCATGTTAGCCGCCATCTGAGAGAGAGAGAGAGAGAGTGAAATTTATTTTGTACTGCCTCTATAGCGTCATGAAAAGACCTGCGCAGTCACAATCACAGGACTAATAACTAGACTGTTTAATATTTTAAGAATAGAGATATGATTTAGGATTACATTAACAGAGTGAAGGGTACATGGAATAACACTGACAATCAAAATTGGACTATTTTCATCCGGATGTTGCTAAATCCATTGCCCACCTTATATTCACAGTGATTTGGAATGTCTGAATACAAGTATAGTTATGTTTAATAAGCAGTGTGTGATGACTACCTTATTTCTGATGAGTCCGTCCTCATAGAACCAGACGTCAGTCATACCGTCCACCTGCTCCGCCACCACCACCCGACCCGACTTCATATCCTCTACTCCACCCTGCACAGACAGGCTGTAGCCCTGCGCTTTGTTCTTAATGCGGAAGAACCTCCGTCTCTAAAAAGGGCAAAATCATATCCAAACCAAACGGGAGAATTAGATTCCTTCTAGATCTCCTGCTAAAACTGCAGAATGAGGAGTTAATGAGGAGTGGAAATATTAACCTGTTTAACTGGGTACATGGAGCCAATGTAGTGCAGTTGACTGAATTTGTGCCAGTTTGTGATTTCAATGGGTTCAAGTAGGAACTGGCGCCCCCTGTAGTTATTGTGTTCAAATATCACCCAGCTGCCAGAGAGAGAGAGGATGGTATGGCATGAATGAGGAGGAGAAATAATAAGATAAATACACACATGCATGTGCAGGTACACACACGTAACAAACCTGACAAATACTACACTGTACACACGCACACGCATGCACACACACACACACACACTCACCAGCCACTGTTGACCCTCACAGACTGGAAGTGGTTGTTGAAACCTTCCTCTAGCATATTGTGCACCTCTGTGTTCACAGTGACCTCTCTGCCTTCCAGACACTCCAGGCCAAAGAGAGAGATAGACGGCACTGAAAACATCTGAGAGAGAGAGGGAGAAAGCACAAAACGGATGAAGAGTAAATAAAAACAGTGAAAGGAATGGGCAGAGGAAAAACAGATACAATAAACAATGACTACAGGGAGGGGGGTGTGGTACTCACGATTGGTACAGCTTTCACTGAGCGGAAGACAGAGGTGGATTGGCAGCCTATGCTAACGAAGTTGGGGTAATCGCCCTCTGACAGAACGTACTGGTTTCCCGTAAACTTCTGGCCTTCATACAGGACCCAGCTGAAATAAAAAACATGCAAAGTTAACTGAGAAAACAAAAACATCTCTCCATCTTCTCTCTGTACTCCTCTGCGGTGTTCAGCTGTAGTGTACTCTATGCCACAGTACGTTAAATCCTTAAAACACGTTCTCACTGACCTTCCGCCGACCACCCTGCAGGACTTGACCACCAGGCCGTCCGGCAGACAGTCCATGTCCTCAGCACACACCTGGCACGGGCCCTGGAAGTCAGGCTCTGGGTACAGCAGCACCTGAGGGACAGAGACAGAGACAGAGACAGAGACAGAGACGGAGAGAGAGACAGAGAGAGAGAGAGACAGAGACAGAGACAGAGACAGAGACAGAGACAGAGACAGAGACAGTTAACTACATGTGCCACACAAACAAAGACAGCTCGGGGGGGGGGGGGGGGGGGGGGGGGGCAGTATCTTAATGGAATGGCTGGAAAGACAGACCAATCGTCTCACCTCATTCTTGAAGCACGGGTCCTCGCTAAATGTCTGATACATGGGGAAACAAAGAGAAAAATACAAAAAAGAAGTTTTCCCTTAGAAGGTTTGCCGAAGGCACATGTTATGAATACATGAACTGAACAAAATGAAAATGATAGCTGTATATCATTCTAACCCAATTCACTGATTTTAATTTAATTCATTTTCCCTAACTGTACATTATCTTTATTGAATTCCATGAAGTTAATCTGTATCCATGCATGGGGTAAACGTAGTATAATATTAATAAACGTGGATCGGTTGGGTATAATACTGATATTGACAGAAATATTAATATTAAAATCATAATATTAATATACATGGTGTAGGAGTTGGTAGGTTTGGTATAATATTAATATGCACGCAGTAGGTGTGGTATAATATTAATATTCATGGTGTAGGTGTGGTATAATATTAATATTCATGGTGTATGTGTGGTATAATAGTGATATATACACGGAGTGGGTGTGGTATAATATTAATTTACACGGAGTGGGTGTGGTATAATATTAACATACATAGTGTCGGTATGGTGTAATATTAACATGTATTGGGGCAGGTGTGATATAATATTAACATACCTGGGGCTGTAAGTGAGATATATTATGAGTAGTGCTATGATGTGATAAGCTATACTATGAGAACTGGAGAGCTGGTCGTCTGTGTCTGGTACCTGTAGGACAGGCTGTAAAGAGCAGATGCGGTTGTCTTTGGCGCCCCAGTCAGCACAGTTGTTATAAAAGCCTTTCTCCAGGACGTACTGGTTCCCTGAGTAATCCACATGAGAGTAGGCAATCCACCTACAGACAAAACAGTGCCATACATATCAGTGTTCTCAAATGAAGTCACATTCAAAGTCAATTCAACAATTATTAACAGCTTGTAAACATAAAAAAAAGGAGGTTCTGCATTTAAGACCATATATAAAATTTGGCTCATGCCAAAATGTCGGCTTTCCCCAAAAAACATGTAAGCACTAAAAGTCTTTAGATAGTGATTTTTTGGGGGGGGGGGTTGCCTGCATTCCTTTTAGTTAATGATGTATCCACCTCTTGACACTAATTGCTGAATGTTTTTGGAATTTCTCGGACTAATTCTTCTGGCTCATTCTGTTAGACCTGACCTGCACTAGCACTGTTCTCATCCTAACGTTACTTAACCTTAACAACAGGCTCGGTGTTTGTCTCCAAAGACAAATACAAAGCCTGGAAACAAGACTAGACTGCTCTCTTTAGCATGCACTACCACACACACACACACACACACATACGCCAGCCCAACACGAGACAGCCGTGAAGCCAATCCAGAAAGTACTTGCAGTACCTTGAAATGGTTCAAACATGTACAAAATATTCTGCAGTTATAACTGGTTCACTGGCAGTCTGCCCTTCAACCACACTGATCTCATCTTTTCATCACTCTCTTCATATCATCTCAAATCAAAGCCACCGAAGTTAGTCTCAAAACAACAAGAACATCTTCCACTACACCACTCTTGGAGCTACTTGTGCTTAGATGAAAACACCAAAACAATTTTTTAGACGTTGTTTCCAAACACTGGCATCGTAACTTGGACCTCCCATGTGGAAACCTGAAACAGTAAAAGTCCGTTTTGACTGGGAGAGAGGATGGTGGATCGGGCACTTACACTCCACTCAGGACGTGGATGGAGCGAGTGGTGATTCGGAAGTTAAACAACTCCACGTCGGGTATGGCCTCCGTCACCTCGAAGGTCTGCTCCTCCTCGCCCTCTACCTCCTCATCGGGCATCTCGCACAGGACCACCATTGGCTCCGAGAAATCCTGCAGGGGGAAAGTTTTCCAGAGAAAAGTTACACACTGGCAGGTCCTGCAAGGGAAGAGTTCTCTAGAGAAAAATTGCGTGCTGACAGGTCCCGCAAGGGTCAAAATTTCCAGAGAACACACATATACAAAAAGAATGAGAGTGTACAGATCATGACTAGAGTGTTAATGAACTCTCAGAGATCACAGTCTAGACATATTTACATCTTTATTTATGGATCAGAGGATGGTTTCAGAAAGTGAAAGTGGGCATGAATTTATTTTTTTAAAGCATGTTATCCTGTCTTCCATTTACACTTGTAACATGAGTTTGTATAAAGCGTTTTGAAATTTATATTTTTAAGTATTAAGTACGTGTTGATGTTTGGTTTGAAGAGTAATGTTTAAGTGTTGACAGTTGTAAAAATGTTATGTCACTCACAGCCCGGATGACTCGGACAGAGCGCAACTCGGAGTCACAGCCGCCCCACACGCGCCAATCATGATACTCCCCCTCCTCCAGCAGGTACTGGTGTCCACGGAAACCCTCTTTCTCATAGCCTACCCAACTGACGGCAGAGAGAGAGAGAGAGAGAGAGAGAAATGTGTTAGATACTCATCTCAGATGTTTAATATAATACCCCCCACACACATACAGAGAGAGAGAGAGAGAGAGACAGAGACAGAGACAGAGAGAGAGAAATATCACTCACCAGCCACCTATGACTTTAATGGGGGGCCAGAGGGAGAGAGAGAGAGAAAGAAAGAGAGAGAGAGAGAGACAGAGACAGAGAGAGAGAGAGAGAGAGAGAGGTATCACTCACCAGCCTCCTATGACTTTAATGGAGGCAGCGCTGTACATGAAGGCTGTCTGTTGTCTGTCGTGTCGAGTCATGAAGTCTCTCATGTTAGTGTAGATCTCGCGGCTTTTCCCAGTAAAGTACGGCTTATCGTAGATTATTATCTGCCAAGATCATACACCACATATCACAACGTGTACACAAACACATCAGCGTGTGCAATTTCAATTCATTTGGGTGTGGCTTTGTTTATTATTCTAAGATCCCACCTTTGGCTCCTGAGGTTTCTCCACCCTGGGCTCCCCCTAGATGAAAAAATGATGAACATTAATCCAAAAAAAAAAAACCCTGTCTTCACTGTTTCATAGTTTAAGGTTATTACCACATACACATCCACTGTACACATATTTCCAGTGCATAATCTTTGTGTATCATATATGCTCGTGCCATACGGAAAAGATGAACATTGCGCACATGCAAATTCATAACTGGGATGAGGACCTTGGCATGAAAAGTGCAAGGCTTACAATTTTGAGAGGGTGGAGAGAGGCCACGTAAGGCTGTGTGACGCCCCAGGCTGCTGGGTTAGGAAAACCTCCAACCTCCAGGACCCGCGGAACTCCCTGAAAGAAAGGCTCCGCAAACACCAGCCAGCTGAGGGAGGGAAGGGCAGAGGGAACAGGTCACACAAGCAGGCTACGAGCCATCGACTGAAACTATGCATTGCATCAGAAAATTCAGAACTGGTGTCTTACTGGAAGGGCATTATTTGGAAGATGATGAAATAATAAACTAAAGACATCAGTGAGCCACACCTTACTGCGGTCAAAACACTCTCAATTAACCTGAATAATTATGAGTCATATCTTCTGTCTGTCTATTATGTCTGAGACTTCATGTAGGAAGGTTAAAGTGCATTAAGACTGAGGAGAAACATCTAGAACAGACTGATTAAGGAACGGAGAGCGAATCACTCACAGTCCGGCGTTGATAATGATGGAATTGGCTTTGATAGGAAATCCAAAGATCCGGGCATCCTCTGAGGTGTCCCTGAAAACCACTTTCTTTCCCTCCGCGTTCTCCTCCGGAAACAGACAAATCTCTGGAACGCTGTAGTCCTGAGGCAAAGTAAAAAAGGCTCTTAATGTTTCATTGATCTGCAATCGTTTTAAAAACTGACAACAGTTTTCTCATTAATGCTGTTCCCATACAACTATTCAGCTGGTGCTGCTGTAGTGTTTCTTGTGTAAGTCATGTGAAGCATCGGGTCTCATTCCTCTGTTTCTACACATGGGGGCGCTCTACAGCTGCCAGGTCTCTATTTCAAAGAGTTCAAGTATCAGGTGTCTGAAAACTAGACTAACTCAGCGGTTTCACCTTTATGAGACTCTTTGAGAATGAACTACTTTGGTACGACCAGAATTAGCAAACAGCCCTGAAAACACAGTTTACGCTTCTTTTGTAGCTTTTCTGTTTGTTTCTGGTTTGATTGTTTATTTGTTTTGTTATTGTTATTGTTGTTGTGGTTGTTTTGTTGTTGTTCTTTTGGGCCAATAGGAGCAAGTGGTAAAAATCTTGTATGACCAAAAACAGGATTTTAAAGCAGGTCTCTAAAGTTGCAGTAATCTGAAATCTGAATGTACTCTGCATAGTCAGATTATATTCTGTATTCTGAGAGTCCTTTACCCTGACTGCGCGTCGTATTGACCCAATGACAAAATTCCTGGTTCCCTCTGGCCTGTCTGTCTCCGCCGTCACTGATTCCTGGCCGCCGTTCACCAGCTGTCCAGAACTTTCCTCCTCAGCTGGCCCAAACGGGTATTTCAGCTCAATATCCCCCTCATCCAGAGCAAACTTCTCCCCTTTAAAGTTCGGTTTCTCATACAACACCCAGCTGTATGGAGGAGGGACAATGTGGACAGTGAACACTTGGTATTTTGTTACTTAATGTAGAACAACTGAAACAATAGCATGATATTCATACATGTTTTGTTCAAATTTCAACATTTGAAGCTATTGAATGACACTGCCATGAGTCACAGAAGTAAATTAACTCAAACTACGTGGTATTTATATTTTATACATGCATAAAGTCATTTGTACATACACACAATTTGAACATACACATTAAAACCCATAAAACAAAACCGAGTACTGTTCACAAGTTCAAAGCCAACTGTTATGCAGTGCACAGCTGACTTTTTGATTAAGAGGTAAAAAAATCAAACACAACGTAGCAGAGTGGTTCGCGTACTTGGGAATCTTAATAATGAGCACGGATGATT
The DNA here is from genome assembly GCF_902362185.1 of Chanos chanos. Classification (NCBI taxonomy): domain Eukaryota; kingdom Metazoa; phylum Chordata; class Actinopteri; order Gonorynchiformes; family Chanidae; genus Chanos; species Chanos chanos. The sequence continues at coordinate 17,489,420 of NC_044506.1, read as the reverse complement.
TCATCTTCAGCATAAGATATGATCTTAATATGAGAAGAAAAGCAACTCATGCTTGTCTGTGCGTTGGTTCGACAGCCTTAAAAATCATCTCTCGGGCTCCTCCGCCTCTCCAGGGCACGAGCTGCTTTTCAAGCTGCCCTGTCAGATCAGCCGGTAAAAGACAGACGGAGAGGACAAAGAGTGGAAGGGCTTAGGAGAACCCCTGTTCAGGCATCAGCAGACGCCGCTGTTCCTCTTCTCTGGCAGTAACCTGCTCTAACTATCTGAGCTCTTCTCTGGGGCCCGGGCCCGGACCCGCGGGGCAGGGTGAGGCTGCATGCTCAGACTGGTACATGCCAATTCCCCGTGCCACAGGGGGGGCGCGGGGGGGGGGGGGGGGCATTGTACCTAAACACAGCTGCTTCCATACCCTCTCCCTTCCGTCTCGTTTAGCGGTGTCGTTTGTGTGTGTGACGGGACGGAGATTAGGTTGCTCTCTGTCAGAAAGCTTTAAGGGGCTCTGTTTACACCCCGTTATGTAACAGTTGGTTTCACAACGATGCGTAATTAAGTGCGATTAAATCTAACTGTGAGGGAAAACAAAAAAGTTGAGAGTTGTTCAAACGTGTTGGAAGAGCCTGTTTATAGAAAACCATATTGTATTGGCGTAGTGTGTTTTGGACATAGATGAATGAAGCTGTTACAGATCAGGTGCACATGCATGTGCATACATATTTGTGTGTATGTGTGTGTGTGGGCATGTGCGTTTGTGTGGGTGTGTCTCTAAATACTTTCAGTCACTCACCCTCCCCTGACCACCCTGATGCTAATAGTTTCGGGGAGCTGCCAAGAGGTGGCATCCACAACATCTCCTCGTATCTCGAACCTCTGGCCATTGAACCCCGGTCTGTCGTAGATGAACATCTAAAACACAGAGTCACAGAGTCAGTCTGGTAAAAGGTCTCCCATCATCGCACAGGAATGGCATTGTGCTGTGCAATACCATCGTTGGCCACTGGGGGGCAAACTACAGTGTGGCTTTTGTGTTGTCAATGATGTGAAACAGAATGCTCCCACACCCTTTGTTCTCAGTGCGCCCGGGGGACACGACAGCTCACTGCTCAGGAACTGCAGGCAGGAGAACGGCGGACGGAGGGAAAAAGAGCTGATGCACAGCTTTGACGGGTTCAGAGAAGAAATTAGCAGCAGGCAGGGACAGGCTTGACATTTAAAGGGTTTTTTTGTTTGGCTGACCTTTAAACGTTTTTTTTTTTTTTTTTTTTTTTTAAGTCAGTTCTTTTGAATGACAGAATAGGGCAAGGTAGTTTCAGTGTTTGTGCAATTATACAACAATGCTGAAATCGTAAAAAAAACGATGCCAACAGCTTTTTGTCGTACAACAATTCCCAACATGGCCAACTTTGGTGAAAGAAAAGAATAAACAATTTTAGTATGACTGGAATTCGTACTACTGTAGTCAAAGTATGCTGCATGGTGAATCGGACAAATGGTTAGTCTTTTTCTCCTTTTAGAAGAACAAGACCATGCAAGAAAGTCCAACAAACGTCCAACATTTTGACGCAATTGATAACATTATTAAATAAACAAGGCTATTTTCCCACTATAGCTTTGGTTTTGAACAACACATGAGACTCCAAGTACTAGCAAGTGACACCAAAAAAGTCCCAGTCCAGATGCAGTTTCAGGTTTAAAAAAAAAAAAAAAAAAAAAAAACCCAGACAATAAGAACAGTATTCTAATTCCTGACCCCCAGGGACTTGTGTATTCTCTGCAAGTACAACAGTGAGTTACAACACCGCTCTGTTGCTGACTGAAAAGGCTGAGAAAATTACTGAAGGAATGGTGAGAATTCTAACTGAACCATCCATTGTAAATGGTGAGTTCTTACTTGTTTCACGTGTTCTCAAAACCATGAGAGCAGAGCAGCGAGTTCAAAACACGGTTTGATCAGATTTTTTCTCATTGTCACTGAACATGTCCCCTTTTGCCTGAGCAGCTACGTCGACTACCCTCAGAAAAAACTTAATTACGAGCCTCCGGCAACTGTCACTTGTGGGCACGATAAAATGTTAACTGAACAATCTCCCTCATCACTGAGTGAAACAAAACAAAGCTACTAAGCTGGATTTACTTTGCAGACAAGACTTGCACGTTAATCGCTAGTGCATTTCAACATGCAATTTGTTCGACCTTAAAAACCTTTAAAACCTTTTTGTCTGTTTACTTGTCTTTTCAGAAGCCCTGTGGAAGTTATAGAGGTGTTTTATTGAAGTGTAACTGTAGTGTCTTGTAAGGTCCTTTAACACTGTTGTGATCACGCCCCAGTGGAACACTGATCCACTTTTTAAAAGTCAAGAATAGGAAGGTTGTTTAAGGTTCATGGGTCAAGTGAGAGGCAGGGCTGACTCACCTTGCCAGGCCGTGGGTTGAGTTTCCCATGTTCCTTCTCTTTGGTGAGCTGCAAAAAAGAAAAGATAGACCAGTTGTAGTCACAGGCAAAAAACAGCTGGAACATTGTTTTTCAGTCACGGGTGCCATAATGGATAATCTATTACAAACATTTCTTTTAACGTAACTTTAATTAAACGCTTTAGATTAAGTTCGTCGTGGTAGAAATGTAACAGTGGTGCTGACGTCATCAGGAAACACTGCAGATGGTTTTGGCACTTGGCTTAGTGCAACTACGGGCTAGAAACCACAGAAGAAACACGTAGTACATAAAGGTCTCTTATTCTGAGACAATTCACTTTCATTACAGGGCTGTGTGGAGAACAGATGAAAAATAAAGCCGAATTTCATGTCTCGCTCTCTATGTCCTGCTCTCTCTCTCCCACACACAGACATACACACACAGACAGGGTGTTTACTGTTTCACATGCGCACTTCAAATGTTAAATGCCAAAAGACCGTGTAAACAGCTCCTTAAGACAGAAACAAAAGCCTGATGAATGGAGCTGAATTCAGTTTCCAGAAGTCCATTGCTGATCTTTCTAATGAGACACTTCACATGAAAAGCCTAACGCCTCTCCCCTCCACTTAACCCAGCAGAACAGGTTCTGGATAAAGTTATGGAAGGCAAAAAAAAATGAAATATCACCAATAGGTTGCTATATAGGAAACTGGTACATGACCAGAATGTTTAGTCGGAGTGGGGGAGAGCTCTGCATGCAGGTGATGGGTCTTCTTGTTAAGAAGCTATGGGACGTTTGGTGTCTCCATTCTCAAAGGCCTCAGCAGGATAACATTAGAGTGTGCAAACAAACTGACAACACACACAAAAGGTACACTGTATGTGTACTGCACGTATGCCGTCCTGCTTAATGATCAATTTTATATGACTAGAGGAAACAGTTACTGCAAAAAAGCATTGCTTAGAGCAGGAGGGTTTTCAACTTCTTTCGACATGTGGACCCCCCCCCCCCCCAACTTTGTCTAGGTCTGAACTCATGCCCATCCCTCCCCCTCCTTTTTCATTGTACTAACCAGTTTGAGCCTAAAAATCTCTTAACCTCGTGGCCCCCTTGACACATGCTTGCCCCCCCCCAGGGGTTTGAAAACCCCTGGCTTGGAGGATCACATAAAATCTACAACAGATTCTCTGCTTCTTTACGCAGACACTTTTCCTGTGGCAAAAATCCTACAGAGGAACATATAGAGAACATAGGAGAAGATCATATGCTCCGCAAGACAGCATACCAGAAATATCCATCTTAAGTGTCAGTTCAGCGCAGGCAGATGTGAAAGTTTCTCTCTGATTTGCATACACCAGTGCACCCGGAGACACTTGTTAATGTGTCGGCAGAAAATTTCCAAGAAGCACATCCAAACCTGTCATCAAGTCTTTCACAACTTTCCTCAGCACATGACCTTCTGAGTAATAACAGGCTTTTTTTCTGTGTTTGACATATGTGCATGTGTGTGTTGACTGGCCGTCTCCATACATCCCAACGTGCAACATGTTTAAGCATGTTTTACTGGGCCATAGCCATTACAGAAGAATGGCTGTTAATAACGCCATCTAACAATTGTGTTCTCCATGTTGATGTTGATTTATATGACAAGAACTCTGTGTAAGAAACATATGATTCATATGCCACACCGCTAGTAAATGAAACCTTTGAATCTGACTCATAGTTAGTCAGACCAACAGGCAACAGGTGCACATGTATTCCGATCAGATGGTCAAACTGAATTACACAGTGATAACCTACTTAATCGTTGCGTGACTTCAACAAAATTATACAGGGCTGTTACTCGTTATAGCTTACAGACGAATCTAAGATAAAAATGGACAATGCACGTGAAAGAAATCCATCAAACAGACAAGCGATGGAAATCAGCTGAAATGACACACGGCAAGTGAACCTGTATACGCTTCACTTTGATTTGCCTTTAATTTCAGATATTTCTTCCTCTTTTCACGAAAGGTCAAATTTTGCCTGAGGGAATCCTATTTATCGCTAACTCTAAAGATCACACAACAGTAAAAAAGGGCCTTTAAACAAACTGCAGAGGAAGATATGCTTGTTTGTGGCAGTTTTAGGCAGTAATTTACTTGTGTATGGGACAGCTTCTGTTCACACTCTAATGGGTCAAACCTGATTCTAGCTCTGAGAGGACCTTGGAAACCTGAGTATGCCGAATCTAGAGTTTGGGAGGACTGAGACAACAGCTGGCCTGAACACAATGCAACTCCAAATAACAACGCAATTTTAGTACTTGTACCCCTGTGCCTGCTGTTGATGACCGCATCTGTAGCAAAATGCAAAAAACAAAAACAAACAAACAAGCAAAGAAACAAACAAAACAATATGCAGTCATACAACAAATTCTAAAACTGCCCAGCACTTGGATGGTTCCCATAGTAACTTTGGAAGACAAACGTTTAAAGCAAAACATGGTACCATTACCATTAAATGTGGCAAACGATAACGGTATTGGTCATGTGACCTATTATTTAATATCAGAGAGACTATACTTGATATTTGTAAATGCGTTTGTCAGGATATTCACAGGTGACATGGTGGGTAAACTCATGCCAAAACTATTTACAGTATCATCAGCACAACCCAAGCCACGTGCTTATCTGGTAGGTTACAAAAGCACTAGATGCAGAGGAGAAGCTGCAGAATGCTGATGTTACATTTCAGCATTTTTTTTGTCCCTTCCGCCGGGCTTGACTGGAACTCATCTTTCCTTCAGTCACATTGCAAAGGCTCTGAGGGACATCTGGGGGTCTGTAGAATTTCACTGGGTGAACAGTGACAACTCAATTCATCGTACAAGACGTTCCGATCTGTACGTACTCCTGAACTCAGGATGACAGTCAAAATACTTCCCCGTCAATCAGACAGGTCGAGATCGTCCGCAAAGACGAACCTGAAGGTGTGTACTTAGGGTAGCGCGGGTTTTAGGATAATGATTCGTGAATTTTTGGGTATACCCCCAGCGCGGTGGGCGGATCGGGCGCTAGTTCGATGTGTTCGCTGACTGCAGAGCGCCCGGGGGCGGGAATGTGCAGCCTGTAGACGAGCACGGGGGGAGAGCGTTTGGCACAGACACGTGGGTAATGAACCGAGCCACGTAATCGTTTTCATCCCCTCTTTTCAACTCACGTCTTGCAAGCTCTTCATTTTCATCAGATCCTTGACAGGAACACAAGAAGAAGGACAAGCACAAAAGCCAGGGTGTGTCCGAACAGGATTCAGCAAATAGGTGGGAGCCAGGAGTGAGATTACGGCAGGAGAGAAACGGAAAACAAAACATCTGTGAGACGCTGTCACTTCCCATCAGCTTCTGCTTGGAGCTCCCTCACCTCACAACAGAACTTAGAAGCGGAGTAATTGCTGCCGTTCACCTGAGGTTCTGATTTTTGCAAGTTTTCTTTTTCTTGTATTTATCTAAACCAATTCAAGTCACCTCTTCGGTTATTTGGGTTTAACATTAAAGGTTCTATCCAATCTTTGACTCATTCTGCACTGAAAGGTCATTTTCCCAGAAATTTAGTTAACACCAGTCAGGGGTAGAAAACAAAAACAACAACAACAAACTCAGAGTGAACAGTTCGCTAAGGACCACCCACACTGTAGCTCTAAGCCACACCAGGAACAAGTGAAAAGACAACTCTGAAACCCAAACTGCTGCGGTTTCAATGCCCTCTCTTTGTTTAACTATGGTGATTTCCGTCAGTTAAGGGCCAAGGAACAGGATGAGGTCACTATTGTTTGGTCGTACTTGTCAACACCCTGGTGATAAGAGAGTCTCTCATTGGCTGAAGCCGAGTCCAGAGCCAGGTAAGAACCACTGAAGAGGCAGGTCCAAATAAACCGGATACTAGGCCAACTATAGGCTCAGTGACACACAGGAAACCTGAGCTGGAATCCAACAGAACTCAGCTACTTGTCCAATACACACATCCAAAAGGAACATAGAAACTGCCAATGCTCACTGTACACACACAAACATATGTTTAAGCAGGTGAAAACACACACACACACACAAACAGACACACACACACACACACACAGACTCAAGTTAATGAAAACCACTCATTCCTGACATGTTCTAAATAATCTCAAATCTCACCTTCAATTTAAAGAGGCAAATGCTGACAAGCTCTCATTTTAAACTACCCAGAGGAGGTGGTGGTTTAAAACGACTCTTTGACTGATAAACACTTGACAACAGTGTCATTACCACATACACATAAAAACAGATGCGTGTTCCCCTGCCGAACCTCCATTTACAATCAACCTGTAGGTGTGATCTGTCAGGCAGGTGATCTGCAAGCAAACTTAAAAAAAAAAAAAAGACAAGAGACCTCTGAATGAGAAGCCTTTAAACATGTCATCTGTCGACACGGTAACACATGAAAAGTGAATGGGGACATATTCACCAGTCCTTGCATCACGAGTATTTGATATCAGCCTAAGGGCTCTATGTGTGAAGAGTGTTGCCAGCGGAGGAGTGGGGCCATAGGAACAGAGCAATATATCAACCTTATCAACTTAAAACTTAAAGCCACAGGGAACGGCAGCATTTGACTAAGTGTTTTCTTTTTTTTTTTTTTTTTTTATGAGGTCTGTTCAGTTAATCCTCCTTTAACGATTTGCCTTGCAAAACTGCTCTGCTGTTTGAAAGCGAGAGAAGCGAGCGGAATAAGGCCCGTGGGAGTTACTCGACTTCGTCACTCGAGAACGGAGAGAAAACGTGAATAATGCATGAAGACAGGGGTAACAGAATATGACCCTAAATCCCAACTGTAATCTGTCATCCCACAGGTGCCAGTATACCAGCTCTCTCTCCCTTTCACTCTACGGGCCTATCAGAGCAGTCCTCTGTCCCATTAAGAACAGGAAAAGTCCAGGTCTTACAGAATTTTGGATTTTATCTGGAAACTATAACGTTTACTATTTACTGGAGTTCTGCTGTCAAAGATGAACGGTTCACTTGTCAATGATGGTTTTTTACATTGCATGCACACATGCATGCTTCAGTTATTTCAGAGAAGGAGACTTTCCAGTTTACAGTTATGTGGAAGAGAATTGACAGAGCTCCATGGAACACTCTGTACTTCTTTAGCGACTGTCAAATGAATCAGCTTGGTAGAGCAGTTAATGTAATCTCAGTATATACAACATTACCATAATCAAACACATACAATACAGTGCTATCCTCACAGTTTAAAAACAGAGCAGTACTCACATAGGCGTCAGGGAAGGCCCTGTATTTGTACAACAAATTGTTCTCCTGCACTGGCTCTTCTTTGGCCTGGAAGCTATGGTTGAGGTCGGTAAAGAGTGAGGATCCAGTGCCCTCATTGCTGAGGCTTCGCTGCAGGCCCAGGTGCTGGCTGGTTGTGGACGGGGATTCAGTGGGCAGCGTGCGGAACAGTTCCAGGCTGCTGGGTGGTGAGGGGTGAATGTGGGTTAGCGGCGTCTCAGTCAGAGTGCTATGCTGGATCAGAGGAGGAGGCCTGCTTATGCGCTGCGTGTCGACCGCGCCGTTGAGGGAGCTGGCGGGGGACAGGAAGGAGAGGCGCTCGAAACGGGAGCCGAGGGACTCCCCCAGGGTTTTGAGCGGCGCGCTCATGCGGTCGTTGCTGGACCTCGGCGTTTCGGGGAGGGAGCTCGCGCGGAAAAGGGGGCGGTGGGCGCCCAGGGAAGAGCCGAGGCCGTTCTCGGCCGGGGCGTCGCTGCGGTAGCTGGAGTAGAGAAAGCTGTTTTCCAGGCGGGACGGGCTCTGGGCAGAGCCGTTGCTGCCATTCGACAGGGTTGGCGACTTAGCTTCCTCAGGGCTGAGATCAGACAAGGAGCCTTTACGCATGACGATGCTGCTGATGGCTGAGGCCCGCAGAGGGAGGGATGGGTTACGACCTTGTTGCTCTGGCGACTGCTGCTCCTTCATCATGGCCAAAGGTGAGCGCATTTCCTTCTGCGACATCCATTTAAGGCCCAGACCGAGATCAGAAGGTATGCTGGGTTTTCCGTTCTGCAGCTCTGAAGTTTGTCCAGCAAGAGCGGCGGTGGACTTGGGGTCTGATTTGGGGCTGGAAGTGGGGCTTGGACCATCTTCTTCGATAGGGGGCAGAGAGGAGAAGGCTGGGGTGACAGAACCACGGAGCCCCCGCTGTCTGACAGGGCGATCCATGCTCTTGAGTGTATCCACTAAAGTATCCATGTCGTGCTGAGGAGAGGCGGCTTCTAAGTCAGGTTCGGAGTCAGTGGGGGAGGGCAATAACACCACGCGCGTGGCTGTAAACACGCCCGTGAAAGAGTCGTCTGTCTCAGTTGAGTCCTGGCTGAAGTCTGAACGCGTCTGCGAGCCCAAGCTTGTATTTATCCTTTGCTCTCTCTCTCCCTCTCTCTCTCGAGCAGGTGCAACAAGCTCCGCCCAGTCCCTCCCACCTGCCTGAACTTCGCTCCTGTGGCTCTGCCAGCTACTGTTTCCTAGGCTACCAGCTGTCTCCAGGGAACTCTCAGAGGTCTCTGCTTCCTGCAGTGTCCTGGGGGAGCGTAAGTGTGAAATGTACATAGCTGACTGATACCTGGAGCTGGGGAAGGAGGGGCTCTCTGCTGGATTCTCCATGAAAGAGGAGCCTCTCTCGTCTGGAATGGGATTGAGAAGAAGTCTGTTTGCCTCTGACAGAGTGTTCTGTCCGCTGTGACTCAGTAGTGAGTCCTCACGAGACTCCGTTCTGCCCAGGACATCACTGCCGCTGAAGAGGGACATCTTGTGGGCCTGTCTTAAGTCGCCGGTATCCTCTCGCCTGCTGGAGTGTCTCAGACTGAACGTGGTGCTCGAAACTTCAAAGTCAGAGTTCATGCTGCTGGCTGAACCTGGATCAGCTCCTGCTTGTGAACTTTCTGAATTAGGCTCCTCTATAATTGTACTGAGACCAGCAGGAGAATCCCAGAGTCTAGGAGGTTGAAAGCTGACATACAAACACAGACAGAGCAAGAGAAATGGGACATGTCTGTTAATCTAGTTAATATTTATTCAAAATTAAATTAATTTTCATATAGCAGACACTCTTAAGGTTTTGTAGCCTTAAGTGCAAGTGTTAGAAATGTTTTGATTTGAAGCAGTCTGGTAAATATTAAAACATTTGATTAAAGTGTTTACAGACATATCTGCGCAACAATCTAACAAAAAAAAAACCTTATTTATTTCACATAACACAACACTCTATACCAGACGTGATGCTTTTTGTCTTTTTTTTTTTCCCAAAACGGGTATCATTATACAGAAAAGGCCTTGCAATCTGTTACAATAGAACTTCCCATATTTATTTAACATCAAACAATCTGGAAACCATATTTTACTGCTGTGTGTGAAGCAGAGTAAAGATGGGTGATCTCTACATTCAGACGGTGAGAAGATGCCCTTTCCCTCCTGTTGGCATAAGCACGTTCCCCCCCCCCACGCAATACATAGCGGTGAATCACGGTTCTTTAATAATTATAATCCGCTGAAAAAGGCATGCCGGATTCGGTTTGACACTTCAGATATTTCACACATAAAAAGATGTTAATGTCATCTCTGCATATTTCCCAGGTCAATGCTGTTTGACTACTTTGTGACTTTTGTGGGCACTGACACATTTCGGCGGCGATCTGTGCCAAGGCTTGGAACACAATGAAAGGCCGGGTATGGTTCAGGAACATTTTGCCCGCAGCGGTCGGCATTGTGGCTATTTCACGAACAATCATTTGTATTGCGTGGATTCCCGACGCTGTCTCATGTAATCGAAACTTCAAAATGCAACATTCAGTGCTATGTACACTCAGCTAAAGGTTGCAAGGTTTAGAAAACAGGAAATGAAAACATTTACAGTAATAATCATTATGGGATTACGTTCATTCAAATGACCAATGTAAAAAAAAAGGTGACTCCTTTTTTTTTTCTTGTTTCGAAATATGATCCTCTGCATTTAATATCGGCAGACGCACAACATTTTTCACAAATAAAATACAACAAAATCTCCGAATGCGGAGTTTGCACCCCTTGGCGCGACACAATCTCACAAATGGTCAAAATCTCACACACACTAGAAATGAACCACCTGAAGGAGGGAATCTCTCATAACACGTCCTATAGAATTCTATGATTTACACTGGAGTGTCACTTTGAGCTGCTGCTGCTTCAGGTGGTAAGTGATCCGTCAGAGGACACCTCCTGGAATGTACTCTCCCTTCCCCCGAGGTTCCAACTCAGCATTCATTCCACACACACACACACACACACACACTTAACTCTGCAGGGACATGTCAATTTAAATGTTATCTTTGCCAAAACTTATTACCTTGCTTCAACATGCAAAGTAAGCAGTCTTTATAGTGTATCTTCTTCTCTTTCTTTCTTCTCTCTTTTTTTCAAACTAAAAGACTCACACATATACACCCACATACACAGGCACACAAAAAGTCTCTCTCTCTCTCTCTCTCCCCCTCCTCCTTAAAACTAAGAGTCCCTACATGGCACTTCCCATGCAAATATGCAAACACATAGAGGCCTGAGTACACAGAGCTGATGGATGTAGCTGCCTGACAGGTAGAACATGATGAAGCTGATGAAAGAATTTAAACTTCACTCTGTTAATCATTCAGTTTATTCAATTACCAATGGACAAATCCTATCTGACATCTTTTTCTGTCTTTTGATGATCTAACTTTTAAGACATCCACTTTATTATGTTATTGTCATTGTTGTTGTTGTTGTTGCTGTTGTTGTTGTTGTTGTTGTTGCTGTTGATATTGATGTTGTGTTAAGCTGGTGCACTTATCCACAGCAATGTGCAGTCACTAATTACTACGTAAAGCAATAACATGCCTCTGGAGCTTCCTTGGCATTAAGTTGGTTTTTTGAGGGTAATATCAACAGGGAAAGACAGTAACTTTATGAATTATACACATTCACCCAAACACTGACCACCTACACAGGTACATGTCAGTGTAAATGGCATCACTGCTAATGAATTTCTTTGCCTCATTATGCAAAGAAAGCATTCTTTATACCCTATCTTTTTCTCTTTCTCTCTCTCTCTCTTCACAAACTAAAACACACACACACACACACACACAAACACTCTCTCTCTCTCCTTCTCAAGAACTCAAAGTGTCCTTAAAGTGTCCTTCTCAAGAACTCAAAGTGTCCTATGCAAATACAGAGTTACATATGTGCGTGCCTGAGTGCACAGAACTGATGGATGCAGCTGCCTGACAGGTAGAACGTGATGAGGCTGATGAAAGAATTTAAACGTCACCCTGTGAATCATACAACTTACTCTTTCAACTATCCACTGGCCAAAGACTACTTCACCTTTCTCTTAGATTTTTTTTCTGTCTTTTTCTATCTTTTGATAACCAGACATGATGAATCTAGAGTGTTTAGAGAGGGCCTGTCCTTGAAAAACTTTGGTTCAGAGTAAGAACAAGGCCATATTGCAATAATCATTAACAGTGCACACAGACTGATTCCAAACAAAGCAGTAGATTAATAGCTGATTTGTAAACAAAACACAGTTTCACACCATCCCTCTTGTTCAGGCCTTAACGGCGATAATGGTTAAGCACTGCACTTAATAGGCTGATAACTCTATCCTTATTTAATGATCAAACTTCTGTTTTAAACCAGAGATGTAAAGAAAGCGCTATTCATTTGGGAGAAACAAAAGCATGTAATTTCACCAAGCTTTGTGAGCACTGCCCCCTAGTGGCTATTCTCTGTTAAATAACTTTCTCAGCCACATGTATTTCATAGTTTTTAAGTTTGCTAAGGTAAGTGTGTATCAGTTAAATCAGTCTCCTACCGCCAAAAGAGCCTGGGAAATAGGTCTGAGTCTATGTTTACTCAGGGAAGTAAAGAACTGAAAAAAGAGCTTACTCATGACTGTACATAATAAACATACAGAGACTGACTGCCTCAGTCACAGCACCTGTAGCTAACAGTCTGGCTCTCCTTATTCACAAAACACAGAATTCCATAACTTCTTTTAAACATTGGTTGCACAGGGGAATCAAAAATGAGTTAAACATCACACATCTTGACAGGACAACCTCAGAGCTTACGCTTTCGGAGAATCAACTTCCAACTCAACATGAAGATATTTGAGTGACACAGAACAACACGGATTCTCCTACTGAAGTGAAAGGGTTTTGTTCGTCATATCAAAACACAGACGGAGACACTGCAATAGCTCCCCCTTGTGGCTGTATAGCTGAAGTAAACGTTTGGCAAGAAGAATTAAGTAGTGGACAAAACAAGGTTATATACCCTCCAAAACAGCTCCATCTGGCACTGTTAACACATACCTTGCATATCTAGAACTGAAGTGCTGTTATTATTAATTCTGCTGTCATACACACAAAAGGCTAGATGACTGATCTCTAATCACTGCATAGACAAGATTCTCTTGGGTTTCATAAATGAAGAGTGACAGTACCAGTTCCCCATTTCAGTGTGTAAACACAGGGACATAAACGTATTGCTATGATATTTTGTTCTCCCTGTAATCTCTACAGCAGACAGGAGCCCATTTATAAAGACAATCCTGAAATGCCCTTCAATACGTTCATTGTGGTCTCTTTAAGCGAAATAAACAAGCACTCCTTACTTTTAGACGAGGCTGAAAGTTTTAGTGAAAACAAAACAAAACAAAAAAACAAATTAAAGTCTACCTTACGAAAAAAAATATGACAAAACAACTTGGAAAACACATATTCTCTTTTCCTGTGTTATTTATAATACATCCTGAATTCTGGTGAAATTCCAAGGTCGAACACCTAGACAAAGCCTAGACATGACCTTCCTGCACTGCAACCCAGTAGGGGCCTTGCTCTGTGGCTATACTATGAAAACTGGCTAACAGCAGTTAACAAAAGGTATCAGACAAACAGCTGTCACTGACTCCTCTCCTCTAAACACACTTTAAGTGTACGCTGTACGCATTCTTTGCGCAGAAATGCATTTCACAATATTGTTCTGGTCAGTAGAATCACTCAAATCCTTGGAATTCCTTCGAGTCCCTTAAGGTAACATAACTAAAATTTCTGAAGCAGGACATTGTCAAAGTGAAGAATGGGTTTAGTGTTGGAAAATGGAGGGGGCTTGACAGCTCAGAACAGAACCCTCATCACATTCGTCAGTGATAAGATGATGCGAATGCAGACCTGTAACTGTGTGTACCATGTATCTGTTTTAAAATGCCCGTCCAGAGGACCTGCAATGACAGACACAGATTATGTTGACACATACTGACACACGCCTGCTGATCTGAATGGGAGGGGATCTGATGATCTGAACTGCTACTAAAACAACACAAAGTGGTCAAGACCCATCTCTGCCCATCTGAGATGGCTTCACTTGTCACGAAATGAAAAGCTCGAAATGAATCAAATCAAAACGACGCCTTCTGCACGTGATGCGTCAAAACAATATGAAGAATACACTCACCTCTCCTAAGCTTAATCATATATGAAACAGTGACAGAGTATAAATGGAAACTGTGAGTAACTTCAACGGTGACCACATGAAAGCAGTTAAAAAAATAAACAAGAAAATCCGTTGAGCAGCATCCCTCATGAGTCAACCCGCCTACACCGTAGGCATTTCCCTGTGCTAGACTTCATGCTAAAACCCATTCCAATTGTATGAAACATAGCAGGAATTGCACAGATATGTAATCATACTGGAAATGGGTGAGGCCCTTGTTCCTAATTATAATTTTAGTTCTGGTCTACTGGATCCCACCCAATGCACATTCTATTCACACCTGACCCACTATCAGCCTCCTTGCTGAGGGTAAGATAACTCAGTGAGATATAGGTGACGGGACCAGCCCAGTCTCCTGAGAGAGAGCACAGATCAGATAGGGTGTAGGGCTCCATAGAGATGTTTTCAATAGTGAAAAAAATAATAAATAAAATAAAATAAACTGTTGGAATATAACAAATGTGACCAGGCTAGATGACAGATTCAGGGTGTCAGACACTAGAGGATTTCTGCTTATGCATGAATGATCAATTCGGTGTTAAATGTTCTCCTGTTCTCCTCTGTCTCTGTCTTGGGCTTGACAGATTGTTTTGGGGGTTATCATCATATCAATCTCTGGTAGTTGTCTTTTTAGCAAGGACTTTCCAAGACTTCTATACAAGCAAGTAGGACACACAAGCATAAAATGGTATCTTAAATGCATGGCCTCAGAAACAGAGAAAAAAAAAAGCCAATGAAATCTGGTGTGACTCACCTGTCTGCAGATTGGTCGCCTGTTGCAAGCCAAAGGTCAGATCTTCTGGACAGTGTGTCAGAGTCTTTGTCTCCTCTCTCTGGCTGTGTGTCTTCCTTCAGCGCTGTCTTCACCTGCACCTTGTCAGCCTCAGTAAAGTCCACTCTTTTCCTGTCAAAATAATCTTCCCAGAGCGGGACACAGCCTTGTGCTTTGTCTGTATTGCGCAGTCTTTCAACAACACTATCTTGGCTACTTGTGTTATTACCGATGCCTCCTGCTAGTCTACTTGTGCTGCTAATGACACTTACGTCTTCTTCTGTGTGATGCAAGTCTTCTATCTTTACGCTCTTTGTCCTATGCCCGAGCCTCTGCTCACTGTCTATACTATTTGTAACTGTGTTCTCTGTCTCTGTGCTAGATGCGTCTTTTCTTCCTAGAGTCTCTGTGCTGTTTATGGTTGTCTCCCTGGTGCCTGTGGTAACTGTACACAGCTTTGCTGAATCTTCTCTCTCTGCTATGTGCTGTTTGTGAGTGAAGCTATCCTGCGTGTTCTCTGCTCTCTCTGCAGATTTGCTGATGGTAAAAGTTTCTGTGTCCTCCCATGGCGTTATCTCAGAGAGAGACGAGAGGGAGGGGTGGGACTCTGCCCCCGAGTAGGCGTGTGTCGCCGTGCTCCAGTTTACCAGTGACAATTCTTTCCCCTTGTAAGTAGGAGGGACAGCCTCAAATTCTTCAGGTACATGCAGTCGTGCAACTGGCGGAACCGGTTTGTTCAGGCTTAGTCGTGGATGCTGGAGGTCCTCCCCTTTCAACACTTTGGACATACCAAGTACGGCATCTTGTGCTTCTGTCTTATCCTTCATGCCCTGCTGCAGCTCTTTAGCTTCAGATACTTTTACCAGTCCCACCCTGTCTCTTTCTCTCTCTTCCACAGAAATGCATTTTTCTGGCTCTCGGCCCGCTGGTTTTGATGCCTCTTTTTGTGCCTCAGCATCAACAGGCTGATCTCGAGTCACACTCTGCTCAACTGCCATCCTTGCCTGGAAACTAAGTCCTTTATATTCAGTTTCCTCTTGTTCTTTGGGTTCTCCCTCACTCTGTTTCATGGTCCTGTGAGTTAGAGTGTAACCAGGACTGAAAAGGTCTTCTTTTAAGTCAATTGTCTCCTTGGCTCTTTCACTGACATCTTCCGTAACCAATGTTTGGTGTTCTTCGTATCTACCATCTGGTTCTTTTATGCCCAACAATTCTGTGTCCATCCCTCCCTCCTGGCATCCGATGAGAAAGCTTGAAGGCTGCTCTGGAATGGTCTGATTGGTGGGTTGTGGATCTAGGATGTCAAAGACAGCTTTGTGGGCCACACTGGTGACCCTACTGGTTTCTGATGGTGTTGAGCTACTATGTGAGAAGAGCTGAGTAGGTTCATTGGGTCCTGTGTTCAAATATGGGTCTTCTAAGACAGAGGAACATGAAACATTAATTAGAGGAGTGGAATGATCATCTTCACTAGAGGACAGCTGAATTTGTGTGACTTGCTCACACTGATCTGCATAATTATCACTTTGTAAAGAGACATCCATGTTTGAGAGATCATTATCAGTGGTGTTACATTCTAGACCGACTTGCATGGAACCTGAAAGTGGTGAGGACCTTAAGGGAATGTTTACAAGGTCCCGTGGGGACACTTCACAACTAACAACTTTAGGGTCACAGGTCAAAGCAACATCTGTTTCAGGTGAAGCTGAAAGCTGAGGCACAACACTGCCTGACTCGGATTGAGGGAGGACAGGTTCGATGCCATGGTAAACTGGTTCAACAATTTTAGGGTTGGGCTGATCAGGGTCAGCAACAGTCAAAAGCAGGCCATCAGTCTCACTGTATGAGGATGCCACTGAGACTGAGTCATTTGACTCTGACTTTTCAAACGCTGTTTCTGAGAGGTTTGAAAGAGAGGTGGGAAGAACCTGGGTTGAGGTGTCGGACGTGCCAGTGTTTATGAGGGAAATCACAAGGCTTGAATCATCCTCTAAGCTCAACAAAGCTAAGTTGGCTTTGTTGATAAGAGATGGGGCGTGTTTTGAAATGACTGCGTTTGTGTCAGGTAAAGATGAATCTGCATTGGCGGGAGTGGCAGGAGTCATGGTTATTCCAGTGCCATCACTGAACACAGACGAGGCAATGTCCAAACGAGTGGCAGAAGTCACAGTTATACCAGTGCCATCACTGAATACAGACGAGTCTATGTCCAAAGGAGTGGCAGGAGTCATGGTTATTCCAGTGCCTTCACTGAATACAGACGAGTCTATGTCCAAAGGAGTGGCAGGAGTCATGGCTATTCCAGTGCCTTCACTGAATACAGACGAGTCTATGTCCAAAGGAGTGGCAGGAGTCACAGTTATACCAGTGCCATCACTGAATACAGATGAGTCTATGTCCAAAGGAGTGACAGGAGTCACAGTTATACCAGTGCCATCACTAAATACAGATGAGTCTATGTCCAAAGGAGTGGCAGGAGTCACAGTTATACCAGTGCCATCACTGAACACAGACGAGCCTATGTCCAAAGGAGTGGCAGGAGTCATGGTTATTCCAGTGCCTTCACTCAATACAGATGAGTCTATGTCCAAAGGAGTGGCAGGAGTCACAGTTATACCAGTGCCATCACTGAATACAGACGAGTCTGAGTCCAAAGGAGTGACAGGGGTCACAGTTATACCAGTGCCATCACTGAATACAGACGAGCCTATGTCCAAAGGAGTGGCAGGAGTCATGGCTATTCCAGTGCCTTCACTGAATACAGACGAGCCTATGTCCAAAGGAGTGGCAGGAGTCACAGTTATACGAGTGCCATCACTCAACACAGACGAGTCTATGTCCAAAGGAGTGACAGGGGTCACAGTTATACCAGTGCCTTCACTCCATACAGATGAGTCTATGTCCAAAGGAGTGGCAGGAGTCACAGTTATACCAGTGCCTTCACTCAATACAGACGAGTCTATGTCCAAAGGAGTGGCAGGTGTCACAGTTATACCAGTGCCTTCACTCCATACAGATGAGTCTATGTCCAAAGGAGTGGCAGGAGTCACAGTTATACCAGTGCCTTCACTCAATACAGACGAGTCTATGTCCAAAGGAGTGGCAGGTGTCACAGTTATACCAGTGCCTTCACTCCATACAGATGAGTCTATGTCCAAAGGAGTGGCAGGAGTCACAGTTATACCAGTGCCTTCACTGAACACAGACGAGTCTATGTCCAAAGGAGTGGCAGGTGTCACAGTTATACCAGTGCCTTCACTCCATACAGATGAGTCTATGTCCAAAGGAGTGACAGGGGTCACAGTTATACCAGTGCCATCACTGAACACAGACGAGTCTATGTCCAAAGGAGTGGCAGGAGTCATGGCTATTCCAGTGCCTTCACTGAATACAGACGAGCCTATGTCCAAAGGAGTGGCAGGAGTCACAGTTATACGAGTGCCATCACTGAATACAGATGAGTCTGAGTCCAAAGGAGTGACAGGGGTCACAGTTATACCAGTGCCTTCACTCCATACAGATGAGTCTATGTCCAAAGGAGTGGCAGGAGTCACAGTTATACCAGTGCCTTCACTCAATACAGACGAGTCTATGTCCAAAGGAGTGGCAGGTGTCACAGTTATACCAGTGCCTTCACTCCATACAGATGAGTCTATGTCCAAAGGAGTGGCAGGAGTCACAGTTATACCAGTGCCTTCACTGAACACAGACGAGTCTATGTCCAAAGGAGTGGCAGGTGTCACAGTTATAGCAGTGCCTTCACTCCATACAGATGAGTCTATGTCCAAAGGAGTGACAGGGGTCACAGTTATACCAGTGCCATCACTGAACACAGACGAGTCTATGTCCAAAGGAGTGGCAGGAGTCATGGCTATTCCAGTGCCTTCACTGAATACAGACGAGTCTATGTCCAAAGGAGTGGCAGGAGTCACAGTTATACCAGTGCCATCACTCAACACAGACGAGTCTATGTCCAAAGGAGTGGCAGGTGTCACAGTTATAGCAGTGCCTTCACTCAACACAGACGAGTCTGTGTTCATAGCAGGTATTTCTAAGTTGGAGACAAGAATGTCTTCAATGACAGTATTGGATTTAGATGACAAGATTGGGACTTCAGTACAGTCAGGGTAACGGCAATCTTCTTTGGGAACATTTTTAGGAGGGACAGCATCATCTAAGTCTTGAGAAGTGCCTTTGTTGTTTCTTGTCTTGGAGTCATCTACCACAGGTTCAGAGGGCTCAGGGAAGGATAAGGACTGATCGTTGTTCTGAAAAGAGTTATTCACCACGGCAAAGGATTGGCCAACATTGCCAGGAAGTGCCCCTGCATCAGAAACACTGTCGAAAGCTGGGCCAATGACAGGGCCAGGAGTATAGGCCTGGTCAGCGAGAAGCTTGACTGACTGTCCAGTAACACAGTGGATAGATGACCTGGGGGGTTTGTCAGTGAAGAGGAGGACAGTCTCTGTCAGGTCAGGAGAGGCGGGAACAGAGCTATACTGGTAAGGTTCTGTCATAGGCATTTTGACACGGTTACCTTTGGTAACAGAAGAGTCACGGGAAGAAGCTAAGGTGTTCTCTACCTGAGATGGTGTGATGCTTGCAGTAACAGGGTCTGTTTTTTCCATTTTGTGCGCTTCATTGCCCAAAAATGTGTTTGTCAGAGTGTTATTTTGCTGGGATAGGCTGTTACAGAGAAGAGGTACATTTGAATTAGATTCAGCAGCCTGTTCAGGCCCATCAAGTCTGACTTGCCTGTTGAGTGGAATCTTTTCTGATTCCCAGGAGGTCATGTCCATCTGCTCATCATACTCTTCCTGTTGACTGCCCTCACCTGTGACCCCTGACCCTGAATTTTGCAGGCCTGTAGTGCTCTGGGACAGCTCCCAGTCTCTCCTCTTCTTCCTCGACTTCAAGCCAAAGGAAAACGTGCCGAATCTCTTGGGCTTACGAAGGTCGGTTTCTGAGAAGCTAAGCAGTCCTTTCTGTGTGGAAAAAATAGAGAAAAAAAAAGGCAAGTCAGTTCAAGAGAGGCAGAAGGAAAAAAAAGACAAAAAGGTTTCGATGGAATATTAAGAGAAATCGACTCCTGAGCAGAACTCCTGGGCACTGCAGAGCTAAATGTGTTTATGTCTTTATTCTCATACACCATCCCATAATCCCTGTTGTTTTACACGACATTCATGTTCTTCAGTGACAGAAACACTTCTACACTTCAGTGGTTGCTTTAAGTAAAAATGATAGGCATGCAAGGGTACAGGGTAGCTTTGTAATTCTACGAAAGGGTAGACCTGTTTTCTCACCGTGGTGCTGAAGGGTGTTTAATCCACTCTGCTTTTGGCTATCAAAATATTACAGAACAGAAGAGCTGCAGGGCACTTAGGCGCGTGGGTGTATGTATTACGAAACAGACTATGCAGACCAACATCTAAGCAGCAAGTAGAAAAAAATGCAGACTTACGCTACGAATTATTACACTTCGTATTACAAAAGCAGAAAAAATGACCTTCAGGTCCAATAGTAGATCACTGAAGATAAGCCTTTCAAACCATAATCTAGAGGAAGACTGATGGAGTTCCTCAAAGCATAGCATGCAAAGGAGTATTTGACTAACAGCAATAAAAATATTATGCAACACCATCTAAGCAAATGGAAAATAACTCTAAAAAACTAATAAACAAAGCCACCATAAATATCTTTGAAAGAAACATTCCTGGCAAAAAATATCCTCCTAACCTCGGAAATATACAAAACAGTCAGAAAAATGCTTCTCCCTAAAAAAGGAAGAGAAGTGGTGAAGAACGGTCTCAAAAACGAAAAATCTAAAAACCAAAACAATGCAAAATCTGACCGTACAACAAAAACATAAAGAATAAATAAACACATAACCCCCGTGGCTGTCCAGAAAAGAAGAAAACAAATCTCAAATCATGAGAAAGTTCCTGAATAACCATTTGAAACCGAAATACTTCACACTTAACTTGCATTTGTACCCCTGAGTTTACATGTAGGTAACTTTGTTATTATTCAAAAGGTGTCACAACAAAGCGCAATGTGTCAACAGGTGGCATCCAGTCTTTCACTCATGACTTCAGAGTCACAGGCAGCTCAGGAATGTAGAGTTGATAAGTGTGGGATGCGTGGTGCCCACACCCTACGTTTTACCTCCTGTCACGCCCTGTACTATGTATGTCTTATCCACAGATAGGTAAAAAAGATAACAACCACACCCACTCAGCAAAGCCTTTGATGAAACATATGATGGGGGCCCACAGACTTGTTGGTTCTTATACTGTCTCTACATTTATGTCATTAGCTTTGTATTGACTTTGTATTGAGCTTTTTTCATCTCTTAGATCTCTCTGTCTAATGGACAGTTAGTGAGATACATACAGCAGTCAAACTTTTAAGGAAACCATCTATAAACCATCTATAAATTAGACTAATATCACACTACATCTCGTTGCTATTATATATGTGTATATATATATATATATATATATATATATATATATATATATATATATATATATATATGTGTGTGTGTGTGTGTGTGTGTGTGTGTGTAAATAATGTCACGGCCCTCTGGGCTTTGCCCCTTTTCCCCAGGCCATGGCTTTTTTTCTCTTTTGGTGTGTTCCCTTGTAGGCATGCTGATGGTGTGGCAGGAGGCAATCAGCCCAGTTGGCTACACCGGCGCGCAGTTGTACCTGAGATTAAAAGCTCTGTCCCTCCACCTCTGCCGGCCCTTCCTCTCTCTTCTTCTTTTGTGTCTTTGCCTGCTGTGGGTTGCCAGGGTGGACGGCGTTCATTTTGGAGGCGGCTTGTCGGACCGATGTCATGGGGTTTTTTTGTTTTTTTTCCCTTAACTTTTCAGAAGCCTTGGTGGTTCCCATTTGTTTTCTTTTGCATTGGTGAAATAAATAACATTTTCTCTAACTCTACCCCGCATCGCCCCCCCCCCTTTTCTTTGTTGCTGTACTCACTCTGTGGGCGTAACATATATATATAATACATGAATGAGAGACAGTTATTTTAAACTGCTTGTTTTCAGTTAAGATATACATTCAAAAGTCTTTACTTAGTCTACATGTTGGGACAGAGGGATGGGGTTTCTCATTTAAATACAACACATTCTTTTCCTCTGAGTGTGGACAGAGAGAAAAAATAATCCCGGTTCACTTCAGTCTTCCTTTGCTTCTCTTGGCGCTTGGTACTTTTGGCAAGAAATTGACGATGGAGTGAGGGCTCCACCTACCGTAGATAACAGCACTTTGACGACATACTCAAATGCACCACACAAAAGAATTTTCCACACTTCCAGTTTACACATGCATTTAACCGCATGCCACAAACACACGTGATTTAAATTGTGTCCAGTAGGTGGCAGTCAGGTCAGCTTTGAATGACAGTGCTTGTACCCTTGACTGCTGGAAAGTGAATTGTGGATAGTTTGTGCCTCTGTGTGTCATGTTGTCCATACACGTACTGAGTGTGTGACAGTAACTGTTTGGAGAAGCCCAAAGGCATGTCATTGGAGATGTGAACTTAAGGGCATGAGGAATGCTGTGGTTACGTAATAGGGCCATCAGAGGGTTACTTAAAACTCCTGCCTCAGCTGTCATATACAACCGATACACCAATCTTTTCACCGTATAATTACAGACAGTGCCACAAGTGACAAATTAAAAAGATTTCCTCATTTGAACCTTTTGTGTGTGCTTAGTTGGTGAAAATTCCTAATCAAATAAAAGGACTTAAATATTATTGAATGCTCAGGACTGACCTTTGACCTCGGAGCAGTGGCATATACGGATGCCTTCTGGTCAGCATTAGGCCACTCCCGGCCGTCTTCATCCTGAGCTGCTACAGACACACTGGATTCAGCTCTGGAGAAGACAATGCACTGTCAGACATTCAATATCAACAAAACAAATCAACCTTATTCACCAGCTCTGCAGGAACAATACACACAGTTTGTTTGTTTGTTTTTATGTCTGGTAATGCCATGTTTAGCCATGTTGTGACTCATGTAATAGGTATTAAACACAGCATGACACCTACACTCAAAACCACTCAGTTACAGTGAAACTGATACCAGTGCACTGTCGACCGGTGCGTCATCAGAGCGTCACAAAGGAAACATTATTAAAACTCAACTGAAATATGAGATTTTTTAAATACAATGTTATCTTTCCAAAAGACATGAAAAATGGAACATAGAAATAAAGGATGAAAGATAAAAATAAACAGAAAAGACAAAAAGGATAAACACCCAGATGTTCCAGAAGAAGAAGAAGAAGAAGAAGCAAAAAAGACAAAACTATGACATTTCAGCGGTGAAAAGCCCTCTGCCATAACTACAAAGAGCTAATCATGGTGACAGTCAAAGTGCACTCAGACTGAAGTGTGGAATTGTTGAGTTGGGATGGGCACAACAGCTTCCTCTGAATGTATGGAATGCGGCCTCCACATTTTCCTTTAACTTTAAACGGGCAGGTGTGCGATGCATCGTCCAATCGGGGAACATCTAAAAACAGAATGCCAAATTTGAATTTCCCCTCAAAGTATATGATATTCCGGCATCCAGCTGCTGCTCAGAATCAGACAGGTTCAGCAGTTTAAGAACACTGTGTCGCTTCCAGTTCTGCATGTCCTCTGCCTCTGCAGGACAGACATTGCTTTTCTCTGCTTTATGGCAGGAAAGTGTTCTCTTTTAATGACTTCACACAGCAACAATGCAGTCAGTCCTCGACCTCTTCTCTAGTAATAAGCTCTTTGCTCTGAAAAGCATACAACCTTTCACCTATATGTGTCGAAAGCCTTAAACAGAGGAGCACAGTTCATAGATTTAGAGAGCCAGTTTCACTGACAAAGATGTTTTAAGAAGCAGAGAGGTACCACTGACTGTCTTAAATTCAGCCGAGCGTCTTCAACCAAAGCTCAATTTGCGTGGACGAGCGAGTTAAGATCTGTGCAGTGAAACCACATCAGGTTTGGCGTTTGGATATGCAAATGTCCCAGCTGGATGACAGCATTCCACTTTTAGCCTTTTTCCATTAAAACCCTAAAGAAAAAAATGTACCCTTCAGCACAGTGCGTTTGTGAAAAACCGAAGGGCAAAACTAAATTAAAGCTGGTTAAAAACAGTCTGTGCATGTTTCCCAGGTCAGAACGAGGGAGTTTCTGGACCCTGAGGGCTAGTGGAGATAGGGTCTTCGCCTCGCTGGTTTTGTCGCGTCTACCCCCATCCTTGTGTCAGAGCTCTTAGACACTGATAGAGATTCAGTCAAACAAGAACACAAAGTCTTTTCCTTATTATGATACCCATGCAGTCTCATAGTCGGAGATCAATAACAGACTGACTCTGTCCACGTAACTGTTTGACAGATAAATCAATCAATCATTCAACAAAGTTGTTAATATGTGATTCTGTGCACAAGTGGTAATAAACTATGATATGGTTGTCGTATCTTATATAAACAATACAGGTAACGCTGATAACTGAGTTACATTAAAACTTGCAGAAGGACGGCAAAAAAAAAAAAATTTCAAACGCACCAAGATTAGAGCAAAAACAAGTGTACACTAGAAGAAACCAAAACGATTTTACAATTTCAACTTCACTTCCCCTTTCTAGAAGATCCATTCCACAAATAGTCTATATCCTATTCAGAAGATCACGTCAGCTCAAAAACATGTTGCGTTGTCACTGTGGCTTTCACTCGTACACTGTTGTGCTAGAGCCAAGTTGTCCCTTGGCATATGAAAAAAAACAGTGTAACTTTCATGCTGAATGATGAATCCTCAAAGCATCTGGGGTGACAGGTTCCTGTTGGCAGCGAAGCTCAGTCAATATACACAGTGTCCCTCCACTCAGCTTCTGACAAATAAGAAACGTAAGGCATACATACGCATGCACTGACTGCAACAAATACTTCATCAGATTGAATGTTCAAAGTATTTTGGACCATGGATGCATTTCTCTAAGAATTCGTGCCAGTGAAATATCTTATGTTAGGTGAGAAGTGAATTATTTCTTAAAATCTAACTAAAGGATCCTAAACAGCTAACCTCTCTTTTCCCTCCCGCTCCTCTTTGTTGAAATGTCATTGATGATTTAACCACATGAGGAGATCAGGTAAAAAAATCTAAAGACAGTTTGCCTGTGGAGAGTTAGTTCTGTCCGTCCAAAGGTTTCACCAGAACATTTTAACTCTGTCATATTTTTAGTGGAGTGGTTACAGCCTACGACAAAAGGGTGTGGAGAGAGATTTTAGTACTGGCTGCTCTGAAACTTGGATTCAGACTGAACCACCAACAGGCAGTCGACATTTAGTTTCACAGGGCTCACTACTCTTAAAAAAAACCCTGCAAAGATGGAAATAGTAAGTACAAAAAACCCCCCCAAAAAACAGAACATTTCATATACTGGCCTGTATCAAACTGCCACATCACCACTGAATCTAAACCAGCCGAAATCTGTTTATGTCTACTGTCAGACTTCAAATACAAATGCATAAGAATACTTATACAGTTGTCACCCATGTGCATGTATCCTTTCATAACTAGTCCATTCATACAACATTCATACAAGACTGGAAAAGTAAAAGGGATTCCCCAATCTCAGATGTAAATCAAAACAAATATATCTAATACATGTGCATAAAAATACTTCTACCTTTCTATTCCGTTTCAAAACTGTGGTTAGATGTGGGACAGATGTGAAGACAGTGACTCATTCTGGAACAATTCTTCTCTCGTTAACTTTCTGTTTTAGATTATTTGATCTACATGTGCCAGACATATAAGCCTCCTAATAATCAAGATCTAGGTTAGATGTTATGACTTAAACCACCAAGGCCACTCATAAACAACAGATGTCAATCGACTCAAGTTCTCGTGAAGGGGGCGGCTTTGAAACATGTTCTCATTGTGCAAATTGAGTACACACAGTCTGTTTGCATTTGTCAAAGGCTGGACATCTGAGCGTTGAAATGCCTGGTTAATGGTGTTTGGATAACGCAATTGTGATGGATCGTGTCACTATCAACACAGAAGACAAACAGCACCTTGTCATACGTTACAACAAGATGAACTGTCACAAGTCAAGCACACAGGTGTGCTACAAAGCCACACGCTGGCTGCTCACCTCTGAGTGCGTCACAATATAGTCAAAGGGTTTGTCTCTCACAATAGCTGTTTCACTGTGACAGAACACATCTGTTCTTCTAACCCTGTATCACGGAAGTCATTGAGCTAGTCACTAGAGCAAAGCCTCTATGATACTGCTGTGTCAATTACGGTAGGTTCACCAAGTCAGGCCTTCGTACTGGAAATAACCATGTGATCAACCACTCATGGAATAAAACATGGGCAGACCCTGAAATGCAGGAGACAGATGCATTGGCCATAAAAGACGCACACAGAATAATCACCTGCACCAGAATAAGGAAGGCTGACACAGCTGGGAGACGCTTATGTTTGACACAGCTGGAAAGCGTGTTAATACCATGACATTGGGTTCCATGCCGGTGATGTCAAGCGTGTGTTTGTTTTACCTCTCTGTCCATCACCACACAGAGGTCTTTCAGGATCATTTACTTAGACCTGACACAAAAAACTCCTCCAAAATTGGTTAGTTAATGTTGGCAGTGATGCTTGGAGTGACCAGTTTGGCTGATATATACAGACAAAACAGCGACAAGAACAAAGATCAAAGTCCACAGATGCAGAAAAGTCACTCAGTGAAAACACTCAAATCTAAAACCAATGAGGGGTATTTGAGAGATGAAACTAATCATAGACTGCGAGAAGGAACACTGCTAAAAAGAAGTATGAAAGTACTTCTTATGAAAGTAGGAAATTAATTAACCATTTATTATCAGTCTTTTTTTTTTCTTTCCAGCATAGCTCAAATACAACAATCATTTATTGCTGTTGAAGCAATTGTCTTGGACATGCAGCTGAAGTTTGAAAAAGTGCATCAGAAAATGTTTCTTAATTGCATCTTAATACAATGATAATTCTGATAGTAAAGTTGTGAGCAAATTTAAATTCTGCCCTTTGGGGTTTAATTCATTTCTACAGGTGTCAGTAAAGTTTGTGGAACAGCATACATTGCAAAAAACCAACCTGAAAACCTGGGTTTCTTCTGCAGTGGACCCTGCCTTTTCTGCTGTCCTCTTCTTTTTCTTCCACTTGAACAGTTTTAGAACTTTGGTAGTATTTTTGCTGCTGTCATCCTTCTCCACAGAGTCTTTGAGGTTTGCCTCACTCTTGGAAAACAAACCCTTCACGGCCATTTTGGCCGAAAGACCCTTTTTCGCCATTATAACATCAAATCCAGGATCTCCTGTTTTGACAAAACTCAGTATAGTTTGAAGAGAAACTCGGACTAAATGACACAACCAAAGGATGGCGTGTGGCTATGCAATGTCAGCGAGAAACGTATTCAAAGAGAAAATGTCCAGGAAGAAAACCTGCTTGGAGTGAAAGTGAGGGGAAAGCCTACGTCTTGTTGACAGCTCATACGCGCGTCTTCATGCTCCGCAGCCAGCAAAGGTTCTTCAGTTGCATAGGTGAGCTACATTACGGACACGCCCACGTCTCGCCTCTGCGCTGTATGAAGCTAATTCCACTTGGCGACCGGGGAGCATCACCTCTATGAGCAGGTATTTTGCAGGCTGGTCCATCCTCATTGCTGCGGCTACCCCGAAAGTGCGATGGCATCTTAACAAGCTTCCTTGATTAAAATTCAAACGCCATATAAAATACCTAGGCTCGTTTTGCGAGAAAGAAGCTATTCTTGTCTTCCTCCTTGACCAGAAATTGACACTCATTAAATGTAAACTCACTCTCTCTCGCGCGCACCGCCCCCCCCCCCCCTTACACTCACCCCTTACACTCACCCCTTACACTCACCCCTTACCCACACGCTCTCTAGTGCCACCTACTGATCAATGTCCTGTTATTTAAAACCACCTAAAACTCGCCAAAAGCCGAAGGTGACTGCGTTTAGCCACGCACGTTTAAATTTAGCTTACCCGGACACCTGTAGGAAAGCAAGCTTCACCTTGCCTTTAAAATGCCGTAGGAAATATGAGAAATACCACAGATATAAATGTCACCGGTCACAGGGAGAACCGAAATGTACACCCTTTGAAGAACTCCGCAAAAAAACTGTGAAAAATCTCTGCGACTTTTCAGCATAGACGAAATTCATGAGCTTTGTCTTAGTATCTGTTGGAAACCTGGAGAAGCAGCTAATTACAGATGTAATCAGTTGCGTGGAGAGATCCCCGGACTCCCAACTTTAATCTTTTTCTTGTTTGCTGTCACTCATGACCATACTGCTTTTTGAAAAACGAAGGCACAAAGGAAATCACGCGCCGAAACGCCGCTTCATCACTCACTGCTTCACAACAGGGTTATATTTTTACATTTCATATATTTCATGACTTAGGCTACCCTAATACCCTAAGAGGTGCAACCATGGTTAGGCATACAATGGTAGAGCTATCTGAATAAAAGGTACGACATCATGGCTATTAGATCTATGTTTCCATACCGTATTGAGGCTTACTAAACTGCCGGTGAACTTCTAGTGCGATACAGGTGAATTTTGCTTATGTTATGACTGACTTAATATGTCAGAAGTTTAATTTAACATGTGATAACTCTGGTTCGCTATCCCGCGATTGGGACTTAACATTTTACAACTACGACGTAATTTGTCAGAGGTCCAGTTTGACATCTCATAATCGCGAGATAATATTTCCAAATTCCTACTTAATATCTCACAATTCCCACTTAATATCTCAAAAGTCGAATTTTAGCATCTTGCAGCTGCGACTTGATGTCCCGCAATCCGGTTTGGAAAATGAATTATTTTTTTAATCAGCAGTCTCGACCAGACTGCAGCAACTGTATGCTTTTATCACTTTTGTGAACAAAATTCTCAAAACACTCAGAGAGACCGTCTAGATTTTTCTTCATTTTCCCTATTAAACCCGCGCCTAGCTGGATCTAGAACGCCTGAAACGATTTCTCTTGGTATCCTCTGTCGGGACATTACGTCCAAACAGGCATATTTGATTTACAAACTCAAGTTAAGCTTCCCTCATGATGTAGACCATTGCTCCTATGCTTATCAGGTTTGACCTTCAGTGACCCTTATGTGCAAGTGTTTATTTAACATTCCTATCTATAAAATACGATTCGATCTCATTTAAACGTTTAATGAACATATCATATCATGTTTAATGATATGTCAAAATTCAGTTCTAGAACATATTAATGTGTGTGTTGTATTTTTATCAAAAACCTGCTATACATGAATCATATATGTATGATAAAGGATCTAAGGCGCTTACATTTTTGGACAAATAGAGAAATTATTGTGCTCAATTTTAAAAACTAAATTAATGTATTCTGTAATTGGGCGCCTCGTTTGTGTGTGTGTGTGAGAGAGAGAGCGAGAGAGAGAGAGAGTTTTCTTGTTCAGAAGTTTTAAAACTAAGAACCATTGTAAGCTTTGCCGGAGAACCCTATTGAATGAAGCACCGTGCTGAAAGATGTCATCTGTCAATTCGTGCAAAGGACACTAGAGGGAGCCAAATGATTGTACATTTGCCTTGACTGCGAACCCAATAGATAACAACTATGCAAGGTTTTCTTTCTTTCTTTCTTTCTTTCTTTCTTTCTTTCTTTCTTTCTGTGAATTCGCTGCTCTACTGATGAAAAAGTAAGCAACCACCCTGTTTATGCAGGAATTTCTGAAGTGTCAGGTTTAAAAGGATTTCTCTGGAATGGAGTGGCAGTATTTGTTGGCACAGTGACTAGAGAAGCGTGTCCAGAACACGTTTTATGTTTTTTTAAGCTTCAGTTCCATGTCTGACTTTTAACGGAATATAAAGGGCTGTCAGTGGAAGTCAACAAACCCTTAAACAATTGAGTGCTCTCAGCAACCCCAAACCTTCCAACTGTGGCATCACGTTACATTTTTCTAAACATACAAAGGGTCAAAGGATATTCTTAAAACCACATCCTTTGAAAATATCTAAAAAAGAAATATTGCAGCTCGTGTGGAATTTTTTAATTCTAAAGGTAGTTTAATCTTGCGATGTATTCAAGAAAAAATGAATCATTAAAATGATAAATGTTAAGTCACTAAATAAAGTTCACTACATTTCTTTCCTTTTCTCATAGTTAAAGGACTACACGTTGAGTTTGAGTAGTTTTGTGTTCTATATTGCTTTTTTTTATTATCATTCTTATTTTCCAAACACTGCACCCAAGCTATGAAACATTCATGTTAAAAAATAGTAACATGCTAATCCAAATTTTCAAAACTTGCAATGCATTTTACAGCTGAACGAATACAGTTACCCTGTACTGACAACAGACTGCTTTTACCATAGGTTCACATGTTCCCTGTGATGTACCAATGATCAAGTTATTGTAGAAATAGATATCAATATAATGTGGATCATATCGATTTGTTGTTATGATGCTGATGATTGATTTATTGATATTATTGATAAAATACAAATCACGGTGATTAAGATAAAGATGTTAATTTGCATTTAAGTGTTGTATCTTTTTCAGACGGGGGGATGGTTTTGCCTTTGTCTGTATGCGGTCAGAACCAGAGGGAGCGGAGGCGTGACTGAACGCTGAGAGCACTCGTGCAGTCTTCGCTACTACTGAAAATCTTGCAACGCAAAACAGCACCCACATGTTTGCTTTGTGCAGAGGAATTTATTCCCTCAAATGTCTCATATTAAGTGTCACTGAGTGTTTTTTTTTTTTCCTTCTCTTTTCAAAAACACACTTTTTTCTCTTACGTCTGCCAAAGGGTCAAATAACCAAACAGGGATTTTTTTTTTTTTTCCTTTGCTGCTCAGTCTAATGTGTCAAACCAAAAATCACCAGAATCTATCCACATCAGTTAACAGTCAAGAAACACCGGCATATCCAATTTTTGAACAGAAAACCTGTAGCCTGACAGATTGTATCCCGTTGTTTTACTGGCATAAGCTGATGTAAATGACGCAACATGGATTTAACAAAGGCTTTGCAGACAATAAGTCTGTTGTGTATTTAAGACTAGATCATAGTTAGAAAAATATGTCCTAATCTATGATTTTTCACACAAATGAAGGTACAGAGATGGACTTTTTTTGGGAAGTAAATAGCATCACACAGAGAATAAAACACAATATAGAAACATACAAATAAACATACTCAGTATTGGACAGGTGCTACAGATGAACATTCACGGAAAAGTCCATATTAGTATAAATGCTGTAATGTTGATTAATGTGGCCTAATCCCAAATATGCCTTAATCTTAAACACTCGGCCTTTTCAGGACACCCTATATTATAACATATGTGATGTGTGGAAATCCACACACTTAATGAGAGATCGATCTTGAACATTAGCCAGAGTTAATTAAAAGACTAATAGAGAAATGGCAGTTTTGACGTGGCCATAGCATATACTGTTTTTGAGTGTTTTGGGTTTTTTTGTATGTCTTGATTTGTCGTTGTGGTTGTTGCTGTTGTTGTTTTAATGAAGTTAAGTAAAGGATTTTCCTTTACCATATGGGAAAGCCCATCCAGGTTTACAAAACATTCAGATGCATATGAATATTTTTACTGTAAACATTTCTTCTTTGTTCTCTCTTTTAGGGATTTGTTGTTGTGGTGGTGAGGGCGGTGGTGTTAAGATGTGCTTGTTGTTGTTTCAACGGAGTGGAAAGAATTTCTTTAACTGAATCCTATTTGTATTTCTGCTTGTTATTTCAGTGTCATGTGATTTCCCCGTCATGGTGAGTAACCTAGGTATTACTCCGTTGCCTGTCATGTGGTGTAGTGATGTGAATGGCATTTGAGTGATAAACATGAGTAAGCATTCTCCTTTACTGATAATTCATGAAGCAGTACTGATCTGACATGTGTAAAGAAACAGAAAGAGGAAACAGAGCAGAGACAAATTTTTATGAGTTCAGTCATTTTACATCTCATAATGTATAGGAAAGTCCTGAATGGCGAAAATGTTATGAGTTCAAGCTTTACCATCTTTGTATGTACATACAGCACAATGATGTCATGGCACGTCAGAGTTATGGACTTTCAAAAGTTTGAGTCAAAGTCCCAAGTCCAGCACACCTGAGTTTGTGTGTTTTTGCGCGCGTGCGTGCGTGCGTGCATGCTTGCGTGTGTGTGTGTGTGTGTGTGTGTGAGAGAGAGAGAGAGAGAGAATGTGTGTGTGTGTGTGTGTGTGTGTGTGTGTGTGTGCGTGTGTGTGTATGTGTGTGTGTATGTGTGTGTGTGTCTGTCTGTCTGAGAGATAGAGAGAGAGAGAGATGCAGAAGGAATGTATCCAGAGAAAGCGTGGTGATCAGTGGCGGTGTAAGTTGTATGACTGCTCAGAAAGAGAAAGGAAAGAGAAAATCACTCTTGGTTGTTTATCTGTGGATGGCTGAACATCTCTCAGTAAGAAAGGTGCTGCCTTTGTTAGCGTGACAGATTCATTAGTCCAAATCCATGAATCATACAGCCAACTTTTTTTCTTTTTCTTTCTTTTTTTTTTTTTTTTTTTTTACAGTTTTTGTGTTGTTTTATTACTGTTTGTTTTGTGTCATTTCTTTTTGCTCTGTTTGTGATAAGTGCTTAACAAAAGTGATAAGCTTCAGGCAGGCAGGCAGGCTTCACTGGAACTGCATTGTTCCTTATTGACCTCCAATGCCACAGTTCGTTCCAAGCCCGGCCGAAATCGAGTAAACAGAGAGTTAATCAGGATGTATGAACATGTTCGAATTTTAATTTAAGAAATCTTTCCTTAAAATATATGACAGTAATCATTCTCGAATCGGATAAAGATGTCACACATCAGTTAGAAAGGGTGGATTCTTAGTAGTGAATGAGAGAATTATCCAATTAACGATAACAGATGTGTAAGCTTTTTAGTTTAACGAAGAGTGTTTGTACTGCTGTGAAACATACAGGAGAGTATTGGTGATGGAATTTGTATGCTATCATCACATGAGCATGTACAGTAAATGTGATGTGTCAGAACTCACAGGAAATGAAGAATCGAAAGGATAAAAAAAAAAGCCCATTTCATCAGCTTCAACCCAAAATCTAAAGAAAGAAACAAGAAGAAAAGTTAAACATTAAAAGACAAAAGAGAACACCACAGAGATGGGTGTGAACAACAATAAAACCATTTTGGAGAAACAAAAAAGCCATAAATTTTCCATTCAAGACCAAGTGAATCATATGGAGGGCAGTCGCTGATAACAACCGTGTATGAAACGTGATGTTCTCGTGTGACTAAACGTTACGTGTAGTAATTACTGACTTTAATTAGAGGGTCATTATGAGGCACTTTACATGAGGTTGCGAAAGAGGACAACCGTCGTTACTACTGTATAACAAAAATGCCGGTCAGAATTCAACCTCTTTGTCGTTAAAGAGAAGGTATATCGCACCTGACTCCACCGCACTTCTCCACCCTCCTGTTTGTTTCCTTTCAGGTTTTTTTTTCTAACGAGATTTTCTTTCTTGATTTTAACGTGGTTTCGCGATATGACGCCCGCATACACGTTTGTGTACCGGTCTGAGCACGCATTACTGATGCCCTGATTGAGAGTGAGTCATCCGAGAAGTGACCAGGTACTGATTGCTCCATGTGTACCGAGCTAATGGAACACCCTCAGGGAATCCAACGCGTTTTAAATCTTGACGATATTTGATCTCAGGTGACGGATTATTTGAGTCAGTTATGTTTTCATCTCTGATGTGAGCATTTCTTAAAGAAAACGTTGGATGGAAGTTCAGCCTCGTTACTGCTCTTATTTTGAGAGTCTTTGACGTTCCACTCTTGGGCTTCTGTTCTTCTCATAATCTTTCTGTACGGTTACGGCGGTCAAATAGAATATGTGATCTCTGTCATGTTACTTTTACTGTTTTCTCTCTCTCTCTCTCTCTCTCTCTCTCTCTCTCTCTCTTTTTCTCTCTCCCTCTGTCTTTCTTTCTTTCCTTACTTCTCTATCTGTGCGTGTGCAGGATTTGCCTATGGAAACATCTAATCTGTACACAATGAATGATAAGGATCTTAAAACTGAAGAGAAAATGAAAAGCATTTGTTA
This sequence comes from Chanos chanos, assembly GCF_902362185.1. NCBI lineage: Eukaryota > Metazoa > Chordata > Actinopteri > Gonorynchiformes > Chanidae > Chanos > Chanos chanos. The sequence continues at coordinate 17,455,495 of NC_044506.1, read as the reverse complement.
CAGAAGCCGAAGAACGTTGACTGTCAGAGGAATGTCGATTAACATAAAAGGAAACCTGAGCCTGTGTTTCATGACAACCTCACCTCATGCTGTCTGTCCGCATACCACACCTTCCATCAGAAATCAACTTTTTCTCTTTCACTCTTACTTCCCTGGAGTCGTTTCATCTTTTGGCGGTTTTGGGCATAGCTCCACGTTTATAGAACACACCTCCAAGCTTAGTTCAGAGGCCTCAGAGGCCAATTACTTCAAGGTGATGGTGTTCAAGAATGCTGACCAATCTTTGACCACACTCACAAAACCAAATGCGTTTACCACAGTTAAAATTAGAGCAGGTTTCAGACGTCAGGCGGTTGAATTCTGGTAAACGCTGCACTCTCAGGAGCAGTGTCTCTCCAGACCATTCCTGCTTTCCCACAAAACGTGACATTTATGCCCAATACTAACACCTCTGATTCAGTTTATCTGCTGAGGCCTGAGTCTTTGGCCTCCTGAACCGTGTGTGTGTGTGTGTGTGTGTGTGTGTGTGTGTGTGTGTGTGTGCATGCGTGTGTGTGTGTGTGTGTGTGTGTGTGTGCATGTGTATGTGTGTGTGTGTGTCTTTTGCATTAGCTGAAAGAGGTCCTGGTGGGTCCTCCTTGGTGGACTTGAGAAACACTGCTCCAGACAACAAACAACAAAAGATTTTGGACCCTCGTCCAGCTTATCCGGACCTGGTTCTTGTTTTCACTGACATGTTCGCTGAGTTGTAACATACTTTTGGAGACATCAAAGAATTCATACCTATTTTGTTCAATCTGGAAGGCATTCTATCGAAGAGTTAACAGAAGCAGAAATACACTGATTTCATGAAGCAGCGAGCGGTTCAGCCAGCTGTTCGTGGCAGCCTGAATTTCGTAACAGTTGTGGTATGTTTGGACGAATGTCAAATGAACTTGTTAGGAGAAGCTCCCACACCTCCTTTGAATCTTCAGTAACTGCCGCTCTTCTTAAAACATAACACTAACTTTCCCTTACCTTCACTTTGATATCCTATCCTAAGGCTTTAATCACCGTTGGTGTATATAAATGCAAAACTAAACAAGCCAAATGTAAATACAGGTAAACTTCATTTACCAACAATAAAAAATATCATTAAAGGGGTTAGAACATAACCTTTCATGCCTAATTACAGCTGCTGTCCTGATGCTTTTAGAATGCAGTGTTTATATTGTTTTTAATATGGTATTGATAAGGCCGATGTGGAGTTTGGATGCATGTGTTATGCCAGCTAATGAGCAAAATACGACGCATGATAAGATAAAATGCACATGAAAATCTGGCAACACACACACACACACACACACACCCCCCACTCTCAGTCCGCATTCAGTCACGTACAGCAAGGCAACTCATATCAAGGATAGAACAAAAAAGGTTCGCAAAAATATTAACGTACACTAGAGCAACAACATCAGTTTGGAAATGTTCAGACATAAAATCGCAGGAGAGAGAGAGACAGGGGGAAGCACTCCTGTGCATGTCCCATGAAACAGTACATACTTTGTGTGTCCTCTCAAAGTGGTAATTCCAGATTTGATTTCTTAGGAAAAGCCCTTGCACTTTTATTTTGATTTCTGAGGAGGAAGCGCTGTTTATTATTCTGCCAATCTGCATTTAACTGTCTGACAGATGCTGATAACAACTGTTCTGGAGAGATGCCAGATTATATTCTCCTCTGGCAGTGTTCCCAGTTTCAATTCATTCAACAAATCCCTAAATCAGTTAGTTATTTCCTTTTTATCCTTTGAAATACTCTGGGATGATAGCATACAGCAGAGATGCTTACTGAAGCTTGAGGAGAGTTTTCTTCTAGAATGATCCACCCTGGAATGTTACACTTGTGATATAAGTTGATTATCATTTAAGAGTTACTGATGTTGAGGCCTCAGGCCACTGTCTCACTACCCCACACTCATTCTTTCTCATACACTCCTAATGCCCCCCCCCAACACACACACACACACACACACACATATACCACCACAACCACACCACTCCGCCCACATCCTTTTCTATCTGAATTTACATATTGTTTTCTTTTTTTTTTGTTTCTTTTCTCAGTTTTGGTTCTAATCTCTTTTTTTTCCAAACAGGAGGGTGCCATACCTGTAAATGTTTTCTTCTGTTTAACAGAATCTAAATATCTATTTCTGTCATTGTCTTTCTCTCTCAGGAACTGGATTTGAAGATTTCAGAGAACTACTCTATTCAAGACTTGTGGAGTGCATAGACGTTCAACAGTAAACAGGAAGACGGTGCATGAAACACCCCTACATCACCCTCTCTGTCTCTCTCTCTCTCTGTCTCTCTCTCTGTCTCTCTCTGTCTCTCTCTCTCTCTCTATCTGTCTCTCTGTCTCTCTCTCTCTGTCTCTCTGTCTCTCTCTCTCTCTCTGTCTCTCTCTCTCTCTCTCTCTCTCTGTCTCTCTCTCTCTCTCTCTCTCTCTCTCTCTCTGTCTCTCTCTCTCTCTCTCTTTCTCTCTCTCTCTCTCTTTCTCTCTCTCTCTCTCTCTCTCTCTCTTTCTCTCTCTCTCTCTCTCTCTTTCTCTCTCTCTCTCTCTCTCTCTCTCTCTCTCTCACAAACACATTTGCTTTACCCCTGCCCTCATTTCTCAGCAAAGCACAGTTTAAGCGCGCGCACACACACACACACACACACACACGCACACCCCACTCACGGTCCACACGTAGTCATTTACAGCAAGGCAACTCACATCCACCACAATCCAATCCCTCCTCTTCCTGTCAGCAAAACACTTCTGGGGGAAATCTAGTCTTCCCTCTGTCTGACACACCCAACAGACAACTTCACTGATGGCATGTCCTCCCGATAATAAGCGCAAACACACAAACACACGTGGCTTTGTCTGGCTTGAGGTGTATTTGTTCTGGTCTGAGGTGTGTGAAGTGGGACTCTCCCTAAGGACGACACGGCTGCAGTGGGGGAAGAGGAGGTGACGAGGGGGGAAATAAACACTAACAGTCCTCAGAGGACAGAAACCAGAGTGATACATCTTTTACTGTAACCGTTCACATCCCCCCTCTCTCACACAGAGAGTCAACCTAGTCTCGTTTTGGTCTGAAACGCAACCACACTTTCACTGGATAAATCTTGGCCAGGAAGCACCATTGTCACACTTTAAGGAAATGTATTTACGGCCGAATCTTCAAAGATAAACCGTATGACACATACGCGGTGTGAAAGCTGTGATGGGCTGTTACTCTACACGGCACTTCATATACCTTTTCAGCCCATATCAGCTTAGCATGTACCCGCGCGCAATTCTGTTTATGTTGTTTTTTCTCTATCGCAGTTTTATTGTATTTTAAATATTTAAACAGAGGAAAGTAAATATGATTTAATGTGTTTTTCAGCTTTTGCCATCCTCTTAAAATAGTTATTCTGAATGTTAGGCAGTCAGAGTAAGAGTAACAGTAACAGTAATAAGGATAGTGGTACTGGTGACGGTAACAGTAAGAGTAAGAGGAAACATAGCTGAGATAGTGGACAGACGTAGTAACAGTAGTAGCAATTTGAGGAGTAGTGGAGTTCGTAGACAGTCGTAATAACCGTAATTGCTGTATGAATAAGAGTGGAGTCAGCAGTTGGTCGTAGTAACAGTAATAGTAGTTCCAGGAGTAGGTAATAGTAATGATCGTCGTTGTAATTGAGTTAGTGCCTAGTCATATCATATAGTAGTAGTAATAATAACAGAGCAGTAGTCGTAGTTACAGTATAGATAGTTCTAGTTACGGTACTGATAGGAGCGATTACAGAGGGCGTATGGATTAGTAGTAGGAGACTGCATCTGTACGTAGCTGCATTTTGAACGTTATGGCAAGGTTTGTCAGAAGAGAAAAACTTTACAGAAGTTGTTTTTTTGTTTTTTTTTTGTATTTTCTGTATTTTTAAGGTTCTCTGGTGTTGAAGTTTGCAATCGATTAAATTCCTGAGAAACAGAGTTAAACCTATGTTCACCTTGGCTGGGCTCAGTGTTTTTTTTTTTTGTTTTGTTTTTTTCACTTCCTCTGCTTTCTAAGAACACAACCTCAGAGAGGACGTGTGGAGGGGACTTTTAACTCTCAGGCTAACAGACCTAATGGGGGCTGCGAGCAAGTGTGTGTGTGTGGGTGGGTACTTGTGTGAGACACAGAGAAAGAGACAAGGAGAAAAAGAGAGAGAGAGAGACAGAGAGAGAGAGAGAGAGAGTGGGTGGGTACATGTATGAGACAGAGAGAAAGAAAGAGAGAGAGAGAGAGAGAGACAGAAAGAAAGAGGGGGTGGTTAAGAGGGAGTGTTCAGTCTCTCTCAACACACAGAATGAAAACGAAACAGTTATAGAGAACAAATATTAAAGTTTAATGTATTTGCTACATTTTGTTTCTTTTTATAAAAGTTTAATCAAAATAGTCTCTCATATAAAGTATGAACAAATATCTGTTAGACTGTGTCAAAAAATTAAATTATCAAGCTAAACTGCGAAATAAAATCAACATGTTAATAAAAAAAAAATCCAAACAAACTACAAATTAGAATATGATAAATCTTAACAGAACAACAAAAAAACAGGTCCACCATTAAACCCTGTCGCTGTAACAGTAACTTTGGTGCATGTGGATCTAGATCCGGCCTTTTCCACTGCTAAAACATCAAAAATAAGTTAAAAACATAAGCAAACAAAATATACGATTCAACATTTACACAAGCATTTATATGTCTCACATGAGGTACTGTTGTGTCCATAGTTATTTTGGTAAGAATATAGAAGTCCTTCACCTGAGATTATCATCATTAACTTTATCAAATTGAAAAAAACAAACGAACAAAAAAAACAATCAGATTACATCAGATTTGGAGACAATAATTATAGAAAAAGACAGCTAAACAAAACAATTCTCTCTATTGACAAAAAAAAAACCAACCCAAAACAAACAGAAAACAGCTACATAGTAATGGGTAGGCTACGGTATATCCTAAGGGTCAGAGAACACTTTAACCCAAACTATTACTTGGAAGTTTTCTCCGTAAGTAAAGAAGGAAGAAGAAGAAGAAAGGCATTGTACCGGTATTCTCAGTGCAGCTGTCTGTACTACCATGGGCTTGGGTTTGTTGCTGAGTGAGTCATGAGCAGGATGTGAGATAGCCTGGAGCTGACTGGCATCACTGGTTTTGTGACTACCCTCATCATCAGCCCTCACTATCATAGTGACATTTCTGATGACAGAATATACACTTCATAAAGCAACAGACATAAACTGTTCTCCAAAAAAAAAAAGCCCGTTTGACATTGCTCTTCCCTACTCCTTTACGCGGGAAGCCCGTTTTAGTCTTGCGGGTTGGAACGACTTTGACACGACTTTGGGGGGGGGGGGGGGGGGGGGGGGGGGGGGGGCTGATTGGAACATTTGATAGTGGACATCTTTATTATCAGCTAATAGCCATCAAATTCATAGAAACGCATGCACACACACACACACACACATACACACACACACAAACAAACCACCCCCTGAATGGACCAGTGATCACCTTTCCATTTGTAGTGAAACAGACAACCCCCTAATTCCTGAGAATCATATTATTTGCCAGAGATAAGCTGAAGTGTCAATACACATCAGTCTAAGGACAAAGCAGTAAGCAACACACATAAAAAAGATGGTTAACACTTGAAAGTATATAAATATACACATACACAAACTCTTTGAAGCAGGACAGAGGGTAGAAGTGCAATCGCTGAATGAATAAACATTGTCTTTGGAAACGCTTTTCTTTTGGTGTTACTCTCTTTGACTTGGATATTTTCTCCATCTCTTGAACGATCTTCCTTTTGGCGTACGACCAAAAAAACAAAAAAAAAACAAAAAGGGAAGGAGTGTTTATTTGGCATCAGAAAGAAAATGGCCCTTGGCTGTATTTTAGAACAAGGAAGTTTCTGCGTTTCTAAGTATCTCCTCGTACAACTGTCCCTCTCTCTTCACCCTCCCTTTTTTTTTTCTTTTCCTCCTTCATCGTTGCTCCTCTTCGGTCTTCACAGAGGGCCTGTTGTAGAAATGCACCACACTAGCACGTTCCTGATGGTGGTGGGGAGGCATCAATCCGTTCTGTGTGAAACCGCCGGTCGGGGGGGTCGAAGGTGGACGGGCGGCGACCAGGGCCTTGACTATGGAGGTCTCCATCTGGTCCTCCTTACCCTCCCTACCCTCCAGGCTGTGGGCCAACCAACGCTCCAAGGCGGCGTCCACCTGAGCGGCCGCCGGGTTCTCCGGCAGCTCCTCGGCCTCCGGGCTGGCGTCGAAGCGCTCCAACAACTGCGCCGCGTGTCGGAGCTCGGCGGGGAGGGAGTGCCCGGGCCGGCAGCAGCCCGAGCGTTGGTGGAGACGCAGCGAGAAGCGGTGGAGGAAGGCGCGGGCGCATTGCGGGCACCTGTGTGGGTGTTCCTGGGCACTGTGCAGTCGGCGGTGCAGTTTAAGGTGGATGTACTGAGTGAACTTGGTGCCACACAGTTTACACTGGTAAGGCTTCTCGCCGGAGTGTAGCCGCAGATGGGTCTTCAAGTTACTGGTACTGCTGAAGCGCTTGTGACACACCTGTGGTGCAGGAACGTTAAAAAAAAAAAGAAAAAAAAAAGGATTAGCGTATCTCTTGACATACCTGAGCAGTTCGTTAAATCTCTATAGCAACTCGCTGGTGTCTTTATTATCACCCAGACTTCGGCCTGGTGTGTAGGCAGTCAACCAGACACAAGCCTTTTCTTTAAATTCAGGGGGGGGTTTTTTTGACAAAGAGACTGCGTCATTAACCTGAACATAGTCAATGCTGATGGAACTGTCACACCCGGTTTAGTGTACTATAAATGACAAAGCACTGATATTCTTTTTTAAAATATGGGAGGGACTAGGTGAAAGTGTTACTGTGAGTAAACAAACACAGGGTGTGTGTTCTTATGCATTAGTTCAATATGATAATGGCATGCAATCATCTGGAAAAGTATAAGCGCAGACTTTTGTACAAACTATTCTCTTTCTTTCTTTTTTTCTTTCTTTCGTTCTTTCTTTCTTTCTTTCTTTCTTTCTTTCTTTCTTTCTTTCTTTCTTTCTGACTTGCACGTAGCTACAGCTTACCTGGCATTCGTGTGGTTTCTCTCCTGTGTGTACCAGGTGGTGTTTCTGTAGATGGGCTAGTTGTGTGAAGCTCTTTTTACATAGTTGACACTGAAATGGCCTCTCTCCACTGTGGACCCTCAAGTGAACCTACAGGATCACACGACGTTAAAGCAATTCCACATGTACAACAGACACTAACATGTACCTACACGAACACACACACGCACACGCGCGCACACACACACACATACCCATACAAGTACACACACATACACACACACACACACAAACAAACACAAACACACATACACGTACACACATATACACCACTCTCTATCACACACACACACACACACACACACACACACACATACACACACACTCACCTTAAGGTTGGAGAGCTGGCCGAAGGTCTTAAAGCAGACGTTGCACTCATACTTGATCTTGCCGTTCTGCTTCCTCAGAGGGTAAGGTAGCGACCTGTGTCCGGGGACGGCCGGCGAAGCGGAGGCAGAGCCGCCCTTGGGCATGATGACACTGAGGTTGATGGCTTCATTACAGCCTGAGGGAGACTCCCGCAGAGACCCCGGTGAGTGTTTCGACATGGGAGACAGTTCAGGAGTGTCTGGCGCCCCTCGAGGTGGAGAGGTGTTGGGCAGATGCTCCTTCAGACCCCCCTGCAACGGGACAGGGTAGGGAAGAGATGCGGGCAGCAACCCAGTCTGGGCCACAGAGGGGTAAGGGAGCTTTTCGTTGCCCATGAAGCCATTATAACGGAGGGGAACCCTAGGTGGCAGCACTGGTGAAAAAGAAGAGGGGTACCGGGGAAGGACGAGGTGAGGATATGGTGAGCTGTAGGGTGGCGGGAGAAGTTGGTAGGGGTGCTGCAGAGACCTGGGAGCATTCAGAGGGGGACAGGACACAAGCCCTTCCCTGTGGCCATAGAGACCATGGAGGTGGAGTGGGATATCTCTTTGGGGGGAAGGTGTAGGGTAGGGGTGGGTGTCCAAAACCATTTCCCTCTGCTCAGTGCACAGGGATCGGATGGGCTGAGCCTGCTGGTTCTCCTTCTCCTTCTTCTTCTCCTCCTCCTCCTCCATTTCCTCCTCAGAGGGAGAAATCTTCTTGCTGAAGTCTACAACCTGCTCCTCGGGGGTGTCAGGAGGAGTGTCCCTCTCTAGAGCCTCCACATCAATCTTTTCATCCATCTCGTCTTCTTTCTCCTCCTTCTTACTCGCTTCCTCGCTCCGATGTATGAACGGACTCTGCGGTTGCTTAGAATACCAGGACAAGTGAGGTAGATGCTGCTTCTGAATCTCTGATTCTATATCGCTGTGCATGTACTCTGCAGAAACAAAAAAGTACAACAAAAAAAAAAACCTGTTAAAAAGCAGGTTTTACAAAGTTTATGTGGGTGCAAACAAACGCCAGTGAACATCAAGCGTGAAGCCGAATGTGGAATAGTGTGTTTCACACTTTAACCTCACGTATGACACTCTCTCTCTCTCTCTTTCTCTCGCTCTCTCTGTCTCTCTCTCTCTCTCTCTCTCTCTCTCTATTTCTCTCTCCCTCTGCCGCATCTCACTGTCTGATTGGTTCACACAAGATGTAAATCAATGATGTCTTTTTGGCAGTTTTTTTTTTTTTTTTGCACATTTTCGGTCAAGAATTCTCAGTGTAACGGGATGTCAGATGAATCGTAATAGAACATTACACGCTCACTCACAAAACATGCGTGTCACACACCCACTCATACCTCTCCCTCTGGGGTGCACTTATGGTAAACGCTTATACTTTCAGTTTTAAATTGAGACAGATGAGAGATATATGCATGGTTTCTGTCTGACTAGGTGATAGTACTGCTATCAGTGATTACCTTGATTACTACCCTCTGAGTGGGAGTTTACCTAGTCTTAACTGTGTGTGTGTGTGTGTGTGTGTGTGTGTGTGTGTCCGCATGTATGTGTATGCTTGTGTGAATGAGTGTGGGTGTGTGGGTGTGTGTGGGAGTGTGTGTCGGAAAAGAGGAGCTGAGTGACAGATCACTTCTCGCTCAGAAACTACACCATGTCACCATGACACCAGATGGCTTTGACCACACAAAAAATCCTATATCACCACTATCACACAAGAGAGAGAGAGAGTGAAAACTAGCATGATGAAGGTCAAGATTTGAATGGTCCCCATACTCTCTACATTACATGTTGTAAACAGAAAGCCACAGAAACTAGCCGTACCCAAAAAGAAAAAAGGAAGAAAAAAAACAAAAAACAACAAAGTGTGTGAGTCAGGGAAAAGAAGCTAGGTCTCAGAATGTGGCATAACTCTTTTCTCACAACCAGATGGGAAGAAAAGTATTGCATAAAAAGATTATTGCCAGTGTGGTTGAGAACTGGTTCCTCAAAAACAATGTGGAGAACTCTCTTACAACATTTACAGCTACTGTCTCATGCGCATTTCCGTACCGTAGAGCTGAAAGCGAAAATAGCTAACCTTGTTTAAGAAATGCAATTCTGACTCTTTCTGTAACAAGTTTTTTTTTGGTTTGATTTTTTAAAAAACATGATATGATATCTACTAATTACCTAATAATATTAACTGATGTATAAAAAAAATCGATGTGAATAAAAAAATTAAATAAAACACTGAAACCTGAGATGGGGCCAGAGTTACTTAGTCACCTTACTCTTAGGACTGTTTAACTAATTTCACTGTGAACTGCATGAATACTACTTTTGATGGTATACCCAAATAGCCCGTTAGCCCGTACCCCTAGCGGGTACAAGTACACAAAATTAAAACGTGTTTTCATTTTTTGTCGCAGTACATCACATGCATGGTTTGACAGTTTACAGTTTATGAAAGAGACCAAGTAGAAACACAAAATAACCTGTCTTTAGACCTTGAATGAGACTTTTTCACTGGACAAATTCGGGCCAAAAACGACATATACCGCTTTTTCTATGAGTCAGATACACAGGTAATGATCACCACGGAGAGGGGAAGATGACTGCACAAAACTCAACGTTGAGTCATATAATTAATTAGAGATCGTACTGATATCTGTTTAGACAGTCTCCTTAAAGGTGTCAGGTTTCGTAATATAGCTTCCTATTAACAGTGTTAAGAGGAGAAGAGAACGTTTGCACTGTTTAATAACTGCCCAAAGCGAAACGTAACAACTTGAAGGAGTACAGAACAGCGTATGTTCTCGAAAGTATGATCTCGTGTGAGCAGTCTGCGCTGACCATTCCAGCTTCTGTGAATCATAAAAAGGAAATTACTTGGGTTTACGCTACCCGGCTGAACGGCTATAGAGGTCAGTTTTCACATTTTTAACGAGAGCTATAACGTTTCCAGAAACTGTATTTCCAGTTTGGTTAATGTATTTTGTAATTAGGCTTTATATCCACGGTGAACGCGTCATCAGAGAAGGCTCAAAGGCCATTGTGAATGACAGCATGAGTCAGGTAGGCTAACGTAATGCAAAACAATGCCTGTCCCGTAAGAGGGAGTGTAGTCGAGACAGGAACCTGACACACAGTGTCAAACGGCTGTTGCCTGACAGATGTTATCCACATGAGAAAGACATTGTCTCTTCCCTTGTCAGTACAAAGAAGTTGTCCTGGCGCGCGTCAATCCGTCAAAGGCCCTGCGTTGTCATTTCAGCGATAACCACAAACGACAGTATATCCCTATAGCCAAATTGTGCTTTGTAAAATTTGAGCCAGTATTAAGTAGACAAATCGATGACAATCCATTTAGAGTGGCTTTCGGAATCGTGACGATTAACTGATATGTTGTATCTTAGTAAGTGGAGGAAATGTTTCATTAACTGTTGTCATAAATTATTTTCCGCAACGGAGAAACGGAAGTGCCCGTTTATGGATCAGTAAAGTATGTGGCTATTTCGTGAGAGACCCCCTTCAGGAAGGTCACCATTTTTCCTATAACAACAAAACTCATCTAAACAAGACTTGACGCCTCTATTAATAACCCGAGTTTTCAGGGAATCACGAACATACGCACACGTGCGCATTCCAGGGCATGAAAGCACACACATACACACGCGCTGACACTCTAAGGAGGATCTAATGCAAACACTGACATAACGATACCAAGAGTTGTATGCTCTGGAATGTCTGTAAGTCGTCCGCCCTTTCACCCACTGTCTATGGACAGGAATGACAAAAGTGCAAAAAGGCTGAAATGTAAGTGAGAGGGGGATAAAGAAAAAGAGAGACAATGGATCCAGAGAGGAATGGGAGACACCAACAACAGAGGAAGAGAATGAGACAAGACGGTAATGACAACTTTTACAAAGAGGTAATGAAAAGAAAAGTAAAGACAGTAAGAAGTGATCAGTGATGATAAAAGGTGATGAAGAAACATAGCCTGACAGCGCCAATGCTGAGTGAGAACAAAAAAACAAACAAACAAACAAACAAACAAAAAACCCCACACTCGCGCATTTCACTTTTGCAAAGTCATTCAGCATGGAATCACAGCAGTATAGGGACAGAGAGAGAGAGAGAGAGAGAGAGAGAGAGAGAGAGAGATTATCGGTGTCAATGAATGGTGTGAGTTGGACTCACTGGGTTTGGGTTGTTCCGGATGACCCTCGGCCTGACCGCACAGTCTCTGTGAGAACTCCTGGCTGTACCAGACCAGTAGCTCCTGCTGCGGCACCACTGGCTTGATGGTGTAGAAGTAGATGTCACGACCTGTCTGACACGCCACCAGGTTCTGCTCGGCCATGGAGTGTGCTGGGTTGACGTATCGCATCCAGTTACTTTGGTGCACGTCATAGCCATCAATGAAATGGTGAAGCTGCCCACCACAGTAAATCTAGAGAGAGAGAGAGAGAGTGTGGGAGAGAGAGAGAGTGAGAGAGAGTGGGAGAGGGAGAAAGTGAGAGAAAGGGAAAGGGAAAGGGGGAGAGACAGAGAAAGAAAGAGAGAGAGATATGACTACACTGAATTGAATGACCCTGTTATCATATGAGAATGCAGTCATTTCCTTATCTAATAATCACACTTTGACAAAAAAAGGTATCTGACACAGCAAACATTAAATCATGTGAAATATTAAGTAAATCACAAATAAACAGATTCTGAACATCTGAGATCTCTTAAATATAGCAATCTTTAGTTTTCATTCTGAATTAAAGATATATAAAGTAATGGTATACATGTAACAAATCTCAAGTGATAAATTCTAAATGTCATATAAAATACAAACGCAGCAATAATAAAAAAAAGACAGTATAAATCACAGATAAACTGATATTAAAGCCTGATCTGATTCAGAAATAACCTTCTAAACGCTCTCCCTAAAAATCATTAAAAAAAAAAAATCATGTTCAACTTGTCTGTAAATGATAAAGAGAAAAAGATCATCATTTATTAATGATCAGTGCCCAATGAACAACAAACACTTAACACTTCATAAAATCACAGACGAGTAGAACTGATTTAAGTTTTCAAGCTGTCAAATGAAGTTCACCACTCCAGATCTACTGATGTTATTCAACCTGAGTCGGTTTCTTTGGCTCAAAACAGCAGTCACAGTTCACCCTGTCAGTTCTTTTAAACACATCTGAAAATCCATTAAACGTGTGTCTGAAGATAAGTAAACAATAAAGTTGTGTTCACCTCTGCCATGTACAGAATGTGTGTTGGAAATCCAATGCTCTCCTCTGCTCTGCTTCTCTTTCTCTCTCTCCCTCTCTCTCTCTCTCTCTCTCTCTGTCTCTCTCTTCGTCGGGTGTTGTTATTACTTTTATGAGCAGCTGTCTGTGACAATGACTCCGTGTCTCTCAGAGGGAGTGTCTGTTTGATGTATGTGCGCGTGTTGTGGTATTAAGTCAGCGGTGAAATGCCATTTATAAGTTGTGTGGGCGTGACTTTCTCTCTCTCTCTCTCTCTCTCTCTCTCTCACTTCTCTCTCTCCTCTCTCTTCCTCCGCTGTGTTGGCAAGTCTAGACGTGTTCTACTTGGTTTTGGTAACTACAGTAGTGTTTTAATCATCAGTCTGGCCATCACATTGTACTGAAACTATACATGAGCCAGCAACAAACCCTTTTGGAGCCAAGACCTGTTACAGAAGAAATGTAGAGATAACACTTCGCAGGAAATCTCCCTTTTTGCACACAAAATGACACACCTGTGTTGACCACGTACACACACCTGTCATTAGATTGTCACGTGAACCGTCATAGCCTAAGAGTAAGTCAGAGAGTGTATAAATTCCCCCATGGATTTTCAGGAAGTGCCAGAAGAAAGGAAAAAAAAACTCTCTTAGATGACTAAAGAAAGCCTTGGCAGACTAAAGGAAAAGTCCAAAGTCTCACACATACACACACACACACACACAAACATACTGGGCTATTGGATGGGGTTTCTTATCTCTCTCTGAGTGTGCGTGTGTGTGTGTGTGTGTGTGTGTGTGTGTGTGTGTCTGTATGTATGTATGTGTATGTGTGTGTGTGTGTGCGCGTATGCGTGCATGTGTGCATGCCTGTGTGTGTGTGTGTGTGCTGGCTGGGGTTTCTCATCTCTCTCTCTTACTGTGTGTGTGTGTGTGTGCATGTGTGTGTTTGTGAGCACTTGCATGCATGTATGTGAGTGTGTAAATGAAAAAAAAAATGTAGAGCAAACCATCACATCTCATAGGACAATGAAAGTGATAACACAATACACAGTCTTCCCCAAAACATTACCCACAAAGCAAGTGTTTATGTCATCCTTTTCTGAAAACTTCTTCTGTTTTTCTTTTTTTTAACAGGTGAGCAGGTGAATTCCCTTCAATCAATGATTTGACACAAGACACTGGAATCCACCACAGAGTAGAATAAGATTGTTGAGTATTTCCACTCTGTTTTCTGAAAAAGCAGCCCAACCAAATAGTCTTGTCTGTTCAGCCAGTCCTTGTGTGCATCGCTGTTTGATGCAAGATTGGGTGTATGTGAGTGTGAAAGAAAAAAGTGCATAGGAATACTTTAAGGTGTGTGTGTGCGTGCCTATTCACTTTCCGGCGAAATTCTCTGGAAGACACAGAAACAGGTATAGCATCCTTGTTTATAAATGTGCGTGTAATATGTGCAAAGGCCACTTTTGAATTCTTACCCTCCAAAAGTATTTCCTGTTGGCCTCAGGGGGAACATTGTCTTTGGTGTAGACATCTCCTTGGAGAGGCCCAAATCTCGTCCCTTGAGGAATGTACTCCTTACTGAATACACCAGTCACCTGTGTAGGATAATCAATCAATACGTCAGTCAGTCAGTCAGTCAACTTGTTTTGATGCTTTATTTTTGAGATTTGGTTTTATTGAAATGCCAGTCAGACAACTAACCAACAGATAAAATTACTTTAAGTCCAGAATTCAGTTAGGAAGAATAAATATCCCAGTAAGAATGTTGATCAACTAAACATTGCTTAGAGCCAAATATCAAACATTTTATGACCAGGAAATGTCTTGGAACTGTTTGTTCAGAGACACATCCCTGCCAGAGCCTTGTGGACAACTGTGTTCGTGAGCCCAAACTGACACACTGACCAGTTAGGGATTTAATAAATTAAGAGAGTTACACTTTCCCTTAACCTAGTTCAGTCACCCTCTAGCCTGACAAGACACCATCACCTCACATTAACCTGACTAAGTGCTGCCCCTGCTGGTCAGACGCTGCAACACGCACTGTTTATAATATTAGTGTCAGCCCAGCAAACTCAATGCCATCCTTCAAAAGCAAACAATACCAGACTTTGACTAAATTTTACAGAGATGAGGCAAGGGCAAGGAGAGGGAGAGAGAGAGAGAGGGAGAGGGATGGGAAAAAAGGAAAAAACTGTGGGAAAAAAAGGAAATGATAGTCCTGACGGAAAGAGAGCATGTGTCACAAAGGACAGGCATTGAGAAACACCGCCCCCCCCCCCCCCACCCACACACACACACACACACACACACACCCCATCCCTCTGAAGTCAATCATATATACGCTCTTCTTTCCTGACAGAGAAGAGATGGAACACTTGTTTAACTTTATGCCTTTATATGGAAAGCAGTTATATGACGAGGGCGTGTTGGCCCAGCTCCAGTTCACCTAAGGGAAATCCCTGCCAGTTACCCACACTTCAGAATGGAGAAAGTAAAGGAAACAAGCATGTGTGGATGCAGAGAGAGCCAGGGAGAGAGAAGAAAAGAGACGAATCCGTTGCGTGGGGGGGGGGGGGGGGTTTGGATGCTGAAGGGCGAGGAGACGAGAGTAAACCTGACAGGAGAATTGTGCCTCGTTAGTGTTCCGTAACTAATTGGTGCTGAGGCTATGAGATTAACCATTCACAGAGGCTTCTGGGGGAGGAAGGAGTGAGCGGAGTGGACAACAAGTGTCGCTTCTTTACAGGACCAACGCCACTACGTCACACACACACACACACACACACACATCTCAGAATAGCTCTTTTCTCAGTCAGGAGCTTCAGTGCTCACTGCCCTAAATGAAAGTTAATCGTTAAGACTTAACCTACTTCCCCTGGGGCTCTGTGTGTGTGTGGGTGTGTGTGTGTGTGTGTGTGTGTGTCTGTATGTGCGTGCACGCGTGTGCATGTCCTCTCACTCCTTAATTTGTAGCAAACCATCCCATCTGCCATGTATTCGTCCACAAAACTAAAAGGTGGGAGTTAATGCAGACCCCAAACTTCTACCCCGCATTTAACACTCTCCATGTCCGAACTATATCTGTGTTTCATTTGTGAGTGTGTGTTAGTGTATATGTGAGTGTATGTCTTTGTATAGACATATACACACATACCACATACTCATGTATATATGTGTGTGTGATATGTATGTTTATATGTGTGTGTGTGTGTGTGTGTGTGTGAGAGAGAGAGAGAGAGAATTGGGTAGATCATTGGCATTTATTTTGTTCTTTTTACTGTATGCTGTGCTGACCTCTCTTCTACAGAAATGAAAACAGCAAACAAGCAAAAAAAATTTAAGAAGAAGAAGAAAAAAGACTTGGTTTTAAACCAAGCTCTTTCTCTTATGTATTTCCAAATGTATGACGTGGTCTGGCCCCAAAAGATGCCACAAACACTGGAAACACACAATGACAATTGTGCTTTCACAAGCCCTGAACAATAACTGGAAGTGAGGAGAGATGAAACCCCCAACACTTCCCAAATGTTAGCGGCCTTTTTTTTTTCTTTTTCTTTTTCTTTATCAGGTGGAGACTCATCCCCACGTAAAAAATGTACAAAGAGCAGGAAGTCGTGGAACTGATTAGCTCACAGGAAGTGGGCTTTCCAGTCAAAAGACAGAGGCTACCAGTGCTCATTTCACAGAACCATCAGGGAAGAGAAATTAGCAAGAGAAATATTTAAAAAAAAAAAATCCTGATAAAAGGAACTATGCAGTCCTTCATGACCTATATTTGTATTCTTAGTACTCATAGGTCTGTGTAGAAAAAGAAGGTTCCTATAAGTATATATCTATCTATCTATCTATCTATCTATCTGTCTATACACAAATCTTCACTTGTTTGCCTCTTTACATACTGAAGGGGTGGATACTACAGTGAAAGAAAGAAAGAAAGACAGAAAGAAAGAAAGAAAGAGTGAGAGAGGGGGAGAGAGAATTACGGTGTAGTTAGAGTGCGAATGAATGTGATGACAATACAAAAGGAGAGATAAAGTGTATTTATATTGATGCAGCAGGAGAAGAGAGACGAGATGCAATCGAGTTCATGCAAATCAGGTCAGTGGTGGGTCAATGAAAGAGGAACAGAGAGTCTGTTGAAGCAAATAATGTGAAAGTGCAACGTAAAAAAAAAATATCCCTGGCGCTTTCTTTTCCTGTCGTACTTTTTCTCAGCTGTACACAGGAGACAGCGCTTTGTACAGTGTACGTGCAATTTTATCAGATGCACTTGAGCGAAAGGCCAAGAGTTCCTTAGCTGATGTGTGCTCGAAATAGTATCATAGCAGTCACAGATGAATAATAGATGTGTGAAGTCCTCTGACCTCAAACCAAGTTATCCACCCACCCCAGTTTCAGCAAATAACCACACTAATACTTTTTCACATGGTAAAGTAAGTAAGCAAGACAGTGACTTTGCAAAGAAGGGAGAAAGAAAGAGAAAGAGAGAGAGAGAGGGAGAGAGAGAGAGAGAGAGAGAGAGACAGAGAGAGAGGGTGAAGTGAGTTGTTATATGGGGTAAAAAAGAGTGAAATGAGCTGTATATGGAGGAAGGAAGATAGAGACAACCACAGGAAAGGTGCAAAGTGACAAGGTGACAAATGGCTATGAGACCAACATTTCTGTGTGTGTGTGTGTGTGTTTGTGTGTGCGTGTGCGTGTGTGTGTGTGTGTGTGTACGTGTGTGACCAAATATGATCTCCGAGTGTGTCAGAAAAGAAAACGGAACTTGCGCACAGTGCAAATCGTCTCGAGGTTCGAAAAAAAAGAAACATAAAGCTATCGTGGCCTCGTGCCTCATCGTGAGAGACTTTCCAGCCAGTAAGATAAGCTTTCATAAATCCCTCTGAAGCCAGAGGAGTGCACTGAATGACACACTTATTAACGGAGAAGGTTGAGGGGAAATAACTAGCGTAAGCTGGGCTCACCTGTGGAGAGCGAGCGTTGATGCGATTAGCGAAATTGGAGGCCAGGTTACCTGATCAGACAACCACTGATCCCTGACCTCTGAGTGACTGAGTCACCAACACCAACACCTCACTGACCCACAGGTCGACAGGAGTGAAGTCACAGCGCCAGTTAGGCCCCCTTTCAAAAGAGTCACTCAAAACAACTATCCAATACCATTTAAGTCATTCATTCAAAAAACAGGGACTATATTCCACCAGCAATGTATTTGGCATTGTAAAACAGTTTTGTTTAGTAAGAGCGCTGATTGAATGCTCTCCTGCGGTATTTTGTTGTTTTGCACTCAATGAGAGTGGGAAAGCACAGGAATTGATGCAATGCCCAACTTTGGTCACGCTCAGCGTGATTGGCCAAGATCCAGTACCCTGTCAGTAAGCATCAATACCACTGACCAATAGTGGACTGCAGAGTCAATAATATATCATAAATCATAATTCTTCAATTGCTTCATGGGAAACAAGTATCATTTAATAACATTTGTCCTTAAACATGTGGAATACACACACACACACACGTAGAAGTTCAGGCACATCAGGGAATATAAAATGTGTATGTGGGGGAAATCTCATGCTAGCATACAGGGGAATGAATGTCAGAACTGAAGTGTACCTCGTTGTCTGGACCGTACTCGAAGGTCAGGTTACGTGGGATAGACATCATTGCTTTGGGAACGCCAAATCTGGGGTCAGACGCCTGGTCTTGAACGATGTACGTGCAGTTGCGGGCGAAGTCCACCTCCCTCCACTCACTCATGTCGCCCAGAGATGGTTCCAGCTTCATTTTGGCTTGTTTCTTTTTTCTTCTCTCTCTTTCTCTCTTTCTTGCACTGTCTCTGTCTTAGATGAAGAGTCTGGTAGTTCTTTGGTTTGTGTGACTTTGGTTATAACTTTGGCTTCTCTTCTTAATCTCAGGGATGTGTTTTAAAGCTATAAATCTACACAAAGTAAGAATAAAGAGAGGGAGAGACAGAGAGAGAGAGAGAGAGGGAGAGAAAGAGAGAGAGAGAGAGAGAGAGAGAGAGAGAGAGAGATTAGGAGTGCAAAAGAGCAAGCAAGTTACCAATTCATATTCTTGAGTGAAGTTGCAAAATACAAATACATATCTCCAAAACAAATGGACAGTAAAGGACAGCTTCTAGAAACATCTGACTCATGACAAGATAGCATTGGTTCAAGAGCTGGACAGAGCTCAATGCTGTGTGTGAATGTTACACATTTATATAAACATACAGTACATCACCTTGTCTTTATCAGTATATATTCAGCAATCGATACTATATCATAACACACTCAGAAACACATGCTCAAAGGCATCCACATTACTCCACTTTACAAAGAGCTGATTGGTCAAGCACTCACACAATGAGCATCATCACTCTGCTAGTGTCTGCACTGAAGCACAGACGTATGTTTCTGCGACAGCCCTGTTCAGATACAGCTTTACACGCAGCTTGACTGACTTCACTCAGTTACCTCTTTGGGACTTTCACTCCGAGAAAAGTGGTCTAAGTCTAAAGTGTTGTTGCCACCTGTAAAACAGGCTGCAACAGTGATAGGAGAATTTATACTATTTATCAATTGACAAATCAAACAAAAAACCAAGCAAATAAATAAAGAAATGAATAAACAGACAGACAGACAGACAGACAGACAGATAGATAGATAGATAGATGAATAGATAGATAGATAGACAGATAGAACACTGACAAAGCAATTTACAGTCTGAAATCAAATTAGGAAATCAACCGCTGACTGAGAGCATCAGCGTATGAACGCATTGGCAGATTGGCAACCTCTAAAGGATAAGGCTATTCTGTGAAATCACACAGGACTCATTCACAAACGCCAAGACCAAATCCACTTATGTTCACAAACACATAGTGTAGCACACAGCCTGTAATGACAGCCAAACATTCTGACCAAAACCCATTCACTGGAGTCATCACCAGACCCATTCAGGATAAACACATCTCCAAGCTCAATATAAATTAGGTCCAAAGGTCCAATAAATATAACTCCAGCTGAATGGTTTATATCTCTTCAGACAACAGAATATATCAGTTCTACAGGTGGACACACTCTCTTACTCACCTGAGGACATTCAGTGAGCTGTTGGATCCTCATCTCTTTGGTTAGGTCATCCCTCCTCTCCCGTCTCTTCCCCTCTTTCTCTCTCTCGTTCACAGTTTCATCACACTTCTTCTCTGGCTCCACAAATCTAAACTCAAACTTCTCTCCTAGAGCATCCAGGTACTCCCTTAATGCTCCACTGAAGATTTCTTGCCGTGGCTCCACCACTGAAAGTCCCCCGGCCTTGCCCGTGCCAGCCTTTTTGAGTGTCCACGCCCATCCAATCAGTGCCTTCTCTCCGTCATGTGACCTGGGGGATTAGACGGAAATGATCCAATTGGGACACAACCAGTGGGTTGAATCACCAACAGCTCAAACGTGCACCCAAACACCAGGACAAAGGAGGGGGAAATGTCCTTAAGACATCTGAATGGCAGAATGAATGAATTTCAAAAAAAAGGAAAAAAAAAAATGAAACAGATGGCACGGATCAAGCCACTGAAAAACACACCGATGGACTTTTGCTTGGTTTGTGTCTTAACGAGCAATCTGTCATCATCCTCAACAAATAAACCATCCTGTCCCTCCCCCCACCTCCAGTTACTCCCCCCCCCCGGACAAAGCATACAGTTAGTCCTCGGACACCTCTGTGACCTACATCCCAGACCAGTCGCATTGGCGTGTGTGGCAGATAGGGGCAAAAATGGATCAGGTCAAAAAGGTAACCAGCTCAGACACCTGTCTGGAGAGTTTCCTTATCTGTCATGACTTTCGCAACCCCCCCCCCCACCACCACCCCCGCCAAAACCGACGATCTCTCACTGTAATGAAAATAAAGGCTGCCAAAGAGCAAAAGTAGACAACATGGGATGACTGGAAAAACACATCCTAGAAAATCCCCCAACAGAAGGATGGTAACCTGTAAAGGTTCACCGAAAGTACATGCACACTTACCGGCACTGTGATTCAAAACCCAAAACAAAAATAAACTTGTGACCTTCACTATGTTGCAACTTTCACCTTGGTCATATCGCCCTTAAGTAAAATTCAGCTGATGAAACTTTTCGCCCATAACTTATATCGCAGTTGTAGAAATCTTGTTTTGTTCACTTTTCCATGTGAGGACACGTCTGAAAATTTGTTGATTGGGACAGTTGCAGGAAACTTTGAGTCTAAGCAAAACATAGATATTCGTAATGTTAGAAGATTCTGTAACGTTTCCAAAACCTCCCGTTCAGCCAGTTATGAGTGAGATGAGTGGTATAATTAACTTACCTGGGAAATTTCCATTCTTATGACTGATGTGTGGCTGTAACCACAGGTCCTGGCTCCGGGTGTAAGGCTTTGTGTCACAATGATTTGAAGTGTAACTTAAAGTTGAAAAGGAAAAAAAAAACTGCAATTTGTCACGTTTGTCGTTGGTAAATTGATGAACCTTTTTGTTCAAATGAATTGGAAATGTATTTGATTAATGTTTAATTACAGACTCTACGCAATTGTTGATTGTTACTTTTGTTTTGGTTCTTTTTTTCCCCTATGAGATCATCTGAGCTTATTGGATTTAAATGATTTTACTGCACATAACCGTGTTAAAAATGTCCTGAAGTTATTGTGTTGTGGGGCACATTCAGGTCTCTGCTCATGTGTGTGTCCAAGTGCGTGCATATGCTCGTGTGTCTGTTTGCGTGTGTGCGCGTCTGGTCTGCCACGCTTCCGTAATCTTGGCCAGTGAAACGGTAAATTGGCCGACATATGGCACACCTGCTATTCTGAGTAGCTGGTGAGCTTCACTGTCGCGTGTAGCTTGTAACTGTAGCCTCTTTCACTGTCCTGGGCTAATTTCTCTAATTTGCAGACAGTCTAGGTTGCGGCTCAGGACAGGTAGCCGCTCACCGAGTTCTGGAAATACACACACACACACACACACACACACAACACAGCCACAGCATCGAAACTGTCGCTCCAATTGCCTAGTTGCACTTTTCCAAGCAGCAGGATTTAGAGTCTGTCTAATTAAGGAGACCGTGAGAGAATGAAGAGGATGCCCCGGAAAAGTGGAGCCGATTGGGGGGCGAGCGTTCCAGCCGCTGGAGACAAACGGTAGACGCTGTGCCTGACGGGTCAGATGTCTGCTGAGAGTCCACCCAAAGGCAAAGCACCCAGACATGTTCTGTGTGCCCTAACGTTCAGCATGTGACAAGTGCAAACAAGCTGACACAACTGCTATCTGAGTAAAAGTAAATATTATTTCTGGAGAAAGCAGTTATAGACTTAATTTAGTAGTTTACATATGTATCAGACTTTCGCAGAGCAGTATTGTAAACAGAAACAGACAGCTTCTCAGTCAGTCCTCTAAACAGCCCCCTCTGTCTTTCCTTCTCTCTCCGTCTCTCCGCTTCTCTCTCTGACACACACACACACACACACACACACACACACACACACACTGGGTCCTCTAAATGGAACCTGGCAGGGGGTGGGGGGTGTTGTGGTGAGGGTCAATGAAGGGTCAGGGCATGAAACTCCAACCTAGGCTGTCTCCTCCACAAGTTCACTTTTTTCAATGAGCCTTGAAAGCTTGTACTGATATTTTCAGTACATTCTAGTATATTTCTTACTTTTCTAGAATTTTTTTTTTTCCAGAGTCGTGGCCGCACATCAAAATGTGGCCTTAATAATTTAGTTCATAGAAATATGCATTGACTTTCTTATTAGTACTTGACTGAGCATTGACTCATTATATAACAAGCAGGGATTTTAGTAATTACCACAGTTTTAGTCATGGTGGGAAGGTTATCGTCACATGACAAAGAAAAAGGTAAAAAAAAAATCCCAAAAGGAGAAAGCCCCTTGACACTGGCATTGTCCCCAGCACACAAACATCACACACATCAAACATTCATCACCTTCCTAGACTCTTTCACCATCTCGTTCTCACTTCTTCACTCTCCCTTCCTGTCCGTTTTTTTGGGGGTGGGGGGTGTTCCTGTTTTCTTCAGTAAACAATAAACAGCTGACAGACAGTATTCCTGTGGGAAAGAGGATTAATATCTGTTTATTTCATTGTTTCCTGCACTGCCAACACGGAGCGGTTGTCCGTCATCCTGGCTTCCCTGGCAACAGCCCCCCCCCTCTGCGTGAGCTTTCAGTGGTTGTTAACCTGTGTGGGAGCGAGGCCTTCGATGATGCGGTGTTTGGTCACTTTGTTTACCATCTCCTCGCTGGTTTACGACGCGCACAGATCCCTTTAAACTCAGATTATCCGTCCTCACAAGCCTTAAATATACATGATTGAATTATTCAGTCTCATCATCAAAAGTGCTCTAGGATTGTTTTTTTTTTTTTGTTTTGTTTTTGTTTTTTTTTTTGTTTTTTTCATTTCATCTTCGACCACAGAGTTGTTTTTTTCTCAGGCTATAATTTTCTGAGGCCCTTTTTTTTTCTTCTTCTTCTTCTTTTTTGAGGAAGTTCTTCCGTCCTGAATGAAAGTTGTACAAAAGTGTTTCTTCTGCTGTGAGAATGATATCATCTAGAGCAGAACGCTAAAAATGTCCCAGAATGCAGATTTTAGTATATTTTTACAATCCTAAAATTACTCATACGCTCACTGTCTTAACCTCAAGTCCTGGCAGGGATATATGCACACCACACACAAACTAGGGTGTTGTAAAAGGTGTTTAAAAGCAACACAGTGCCAATGAAATGCATAATACTAAGACAGACATCATAATGATATGGATTTGTGCATACCCTCTTTTGCCTACCGGACAATCTACGGGAGTGTACACCAAAACATGACATTTTCGTTGTATATGATATATGTATGCGGCGATTGTCCGAGCTCAGCTGCAAACTTATTGGTGGGTTAAAATCACTTCCTTGTATAAGTATGGTTTTGTAAGCAAGTTGTTTTAGGAAGTGCATTGACAGTTACAGCAGCTTGGGTTTCATCTCAGCCCAACATAGCTTTGTTTTGACTGATATTTCTAATGTGTTTTCAGCCTCAAAACTCAATTCAAATGGTCAACAATGAGAATGCACAGGTTGTTTTCTTGAGTTTTATTTGGGTTTACTTTTTTTTGTCCAAACAGAATTTGTAGGGGCAAAAGAAAAAAAAAACAAAACAAAAAAAAACCCTTAATCTTGATACAATAATCTTCTTGCTCTATATCAAAACAGCATGTGCTTTACAATGACTATTTGTTGGTTGGCAACAGGCTGGCAAGCAGCAGGGCTGATCCATACCCAGAAACCAAGGCCTCTTCCATCTGTCTGAAAATTGATGTCATCCGTTCGGTATTGTTTTCTTATTGTCAAGGCCTTTCTTTTGTCCTATGTTGACATTTCATTTTCTTAAGGCTTCAAAAAAAAAAAAACCCAAGAAAAAAACAAAACCACCCTGCGAAGGCAGACCGAATCTCAGTCAGCCAATAGCAGCGGCTGGATAAGACCGTGGGGGCATCGGTGATTGGTGAAATGTAGGATGATGATGAAAGCAAGCAGCAAACATCTGGAGGAGAGTCGTAGAGATTGAAAGGAGAAAAATCTTGATCCCTCTGGAAAAAGCTTACACACCTCATCCTTTAAAGTGGATTAAACCCGCTCTTAAAAAAAAAGAAATCACAATGCGCTTCAAGCACCAGGAAAGGTGCCGACCAAACAGCAAAGAACAGACAGTAGTGTCCAGGGCTTGGGATCGGCTTGAGGGAGAACGGAGCTGAAGACTGGTTTTCGCAGGAAATGATTTAGTGTAGATATGACACGCTCGTCAGTAATAGTTTAACTATGTCGTTTGGTTTAAAGAAACCCCAAGAAGTTAAAAAGGTTTCAAACAGTTTACACAAAATCTGTCACAAAATTGTCAGCTCTTGGTTGGGGTTACTGAAGTGAAAATGGTAACTGTGTAGACCTACTCATGAACTGTGGATGCACTCGTGTATGGTAATTATGAGTGGAGTTATAATTTGTGTCGCTTCAGCATCACCAAGGCGAGTGAGTTTAGTTGCTTTCCTATAAACCTATTGTTTGTTTGTCTAATTTGTGTTGACTGACAAATTTTCATCCTTAAATGAAAGTGTGTGTGCGTGCATGTGTGTGTGTGCGTGCATGTGTGTGTGTGTGTTGGTTATTCCCTTGATTTCTTTGGTAGATCTTTATATCCCTACCCCCTCACCAACCACTCCCTAACACAACACACCCGCACTGATATGGTTTTACCCAAATCACTTCAACAGGAAAAAAAAAAAATCAAAACTGCTAAGTGCCAGTCAGTTGTTTACTGGCATCCAAAATCAGTGGGGCTTGCAGATCCCCGTGTCATATAACGGCAAAACATCCCGTTTTTCGTTCCGCACAAGGTATTCCAGGGTTTCAGGTCAAGAGTCATATATACTGATATGAACCAAAATTTAAAAAAAAAAATGCTATACCCATATGAAAACAGACACTGTTTTGCCACACATGTAAAATAAGCCTGATCTGAAAAGAAAAGGTAGGAAATGTTTTAAAAATTCCAGAATATCTGCTTTATCTGAGGTTGAAACTGAGTCCCCTAAAAATATTAAGCTTTCAAAAAAGGGTTGTGAGAGTAAGCAGTCAGGGTTGAAACGTTTGGCGCTAATGCAGCGTAAGACGGTAGTCTACTATCCTCCGTGTGACTCACTGAGTCAGTGTCCAAAAGAAGCAAGAGCTCACACTTTCTCACACGCATCATTGCCTCAAGATGGAAGACGAGTTTCGGGCAAGCTCTGCCGCAGAATTCACACCTCTTTTTTCCTCATAGTGAGAAAGGGGAAGAAGGGTCAGGCATTTTGATCTTATCACGTCCGCAGCATCAGCACTCGTTACACCACAACAGCTCTTTCGTTCGTCTGTTTGTTTATTTATTTATTCGTTTTAAAGACAGATAAGCTGTTAACCGTTTATTCGGAAATAACCGAAATACCCGTGTTTAAGGCTATTGCCGTGGACCGAATTCGGCTTCAACGCACGCTCGTTTAAAGACCGGTTATTTGGACATTTTTGTGACCCTGTTACTCGGTCGGAGAAAGGACAAAAAAAGAGGGCGAGAAAACTTTAGCATCCTCCCGCAGGGCCTCAGCAGTGTTATAGGACAGAATTAAGACAAGTCAAAGATGACCCCTCTCAGTAACTGAGCTTGTTACTTTAAGCAACAGAGGTGCTAGTGCATGAAAGTTCTCCATGGTACAATCAGTAATTAAGGCCATTCATTCCTTGACATCTTAGTTTTAACCTGTAAGCAAATGATCCGTCGGTTTTGTGGGGCCAGTGTGTCCTTGAAGCAGAGCCGACGGCTTCATTTGTATTTCCCGAAACTCTGGTTAAGCAAGACTTCCGTGAGGTTAGCCAAAAACTGAGGTTTTAATTACCAAGATTTACTCTCACTTGGTATTGCTATTCTCTCTTTGACTCTCTACAATAAATAGCCTGTGTCCTGAATATGTGGCTCCCATAGAGTGTGAAGAAGAAATCCGTGTTTTACAAAACTGTTCAATTAAATTGTTCTCTAAGTAACTCACAACAGAATCTGCATTTTAGAGTGATGTATTTTTGGAAAGCAGATACTGGTTTCAGTCAGACACCAAAACCAAGCCTACACACCCACATACACATCAGTTTCATTTTGTCGTGCTTTGCAAAACAGAGCCTAAATTTCCTAATGCGCGTGCCAACACCTTAAAGCATCTGCCAGCCGTACCAAATGTTTTTATGAACAACAGATTTAAGACCAGGTACACATGTTGTACATAAGGCCAGTAACTAGTTACACCAGCCTCCCTCAGTCATACTCAGGTCTGGTCCTCAGACTTAATCCATAGTTTTGAAAGACAGGAAAGACTGATACCAACACGAACTCGAGGAAGAGGCCTGCTGCGACCCTTTTTTCATTTTTTTTTTTTTTTTGAGGCAGGGGGGCATGGCAGTTGGGCATCAAAGATGAGAGGTTTCACAGAGGAACTGGTCACAGAGTAGAGAGGAAACACAGGGGCTGAAAGTGTTAGTGTGTCAAACGTAAACTAATTCAAAGGCCTGCTGCTTCAACTACAGACAGCACAGTCAGTCATAATTCTAAAAACCCCACTGCACAATGCAGTCCACCAGAGACAGTTAAGGAGGCCCACTTAAAGAGAGTTAATCATGTTCAGACAGATTAACAACCCATACCCCCTGGTAATTAATGACTGTTATTTACTAGGTAACCAAATTGTTTTGCTACAATGCAATGCCATGGGTTTTCTACTATGCTGCCAAACAGTTTCTCATGTGGTAGGGTAATCTGGCTTTTTACACTTAGTCAGACAAACACATATTGCCTCAAAAGCAGTGCAGTACTGGGGGGTGAGGAGGGGGGTGGTCGCATGGCTGTATGCGTGTGGTCGCTCAGTGCTGGTGGTTGTAGGCAGGTGGGCAGAGGTCTGCACACTGCACAAGGACCCTTCAGAGAGCCCCCCGAAAAAGATTTGGGCATATATCCGTCTGTCAGACGCTAAGGATCCCCCCCCCCCCGCCCAAATCCAAAGGATCAATAAACGTGTCTGCTAATTAAGCTAAGCAGCAGGGAGAGAGGGAGGAAAAAAAAAAAGAGGGAGTGAATGAGGGAGAGGAGGGAAGGAAGAAAGGATGAGAAACGACCCGTAAAGTGTGCCGTGCTGAATCAGAGATGTCTAGACAGCACGAAGCACAGAGACATGCCCTGTTCTGCCACAGTGTTTACCTGAGCCCCACGTTACTGAGGATCACTTAACACTCCATAACCTCCGGCTTCTTTTCCTTTACCACGCCCATCTCTCGCTCTCTCTCTCTCTCTCTCTCTCTCTCTCGCTCTCTCTCTCGCTCTCTCTCTCTCTCTCGCTCTCTCTCTCGCTCTCTCTCTCTCTGTCTATCTATCGCCATCTCCATATTCTTTTTTACTTTATTTTTTCTCACTTTCACCTGTCAGTTTCTGTGTCACCCCCCCCCCCCCCTCTCTCTTTCGCTTTTTTTTCTTGTTGTCCTGTGCCTTACAGTGGTATTTCTCTGACCTCAATTTCCGCCCTCCTCCTCCACCTCCTCTTGCTCTCCATCACTACTTTGACCTAATTCTCTTCATTTAATCTGCACACCCCCTCCATCCCTCTCCTCTGGACAACAGTCAACCTCCCTAATTGACTAAATCCTCCACGTCTTTAAGAAGCATGTCACTCGCATGCCGGTCAATACAAAACAAACTCAGCTTGACTGCCTGGATCAATAACTGAGCAAAAACAGAACCAGTTGTCTGGGACACGGTCAGGTCTCAGCTCTCCTTTCCATTACACCATCAAGTTCCAGTCACACCTGAAAAGAAAGCAAACACCAACACAATGAACAAAAGTGAAACTTACGCACCATGGCAAAACGCTGTCAAAATATTGATGGATGGAAGAGATAAAACATGTTTAATGTAATTTCCCCGGTTAGTTTAGAGTGCTTTTGTCTAAAATTAGCGCAGATATCGGTTAAGTGTGTGAAGATTTGACAGGATGAGTGATCGTTAGGGGTACGGTTCCTTTATGTAACACGGGAGCTGTTACCAAGGTTCTAAACTCAAAACCTCCATGTTAAAACTTGTTGGCGGTGAGAAACCTTTATGACAACCAGTTACATCACTTTATACGATGCGTTAGAGAGGCATTTCCACGTTTTCAGAAACAAATAGTAATAAATCTAAGTGCTGTCAAAGGAAATTGAGGGGTAACCAAAATAAAACAGGATTACCAAATCATGGATTTGGCAATCTTTGGGATTGGATTACAGTATTCAGACTCTTTAAGTAATGCACTGACTTTTTGATCAGCAAATGGTGGAGTCTTTATTCTACATATTGCTAAAAGCAAAAAAAATTATTTTTTTTTCAAAGCACTCAAGAAAATAAGAGACAATTGACAGTTATGTTTCTCACTGAGCCATCTGCATGCGTTTGTTTCTATTTGTTTGTCTGTTGTCTGTTGTTTGGTTCTCCAAACTGTTTGTGCTTTGATAAGTTAGCAGTTGGCAGTGTGTGTGTGTGTGTGTGTGTTACTTGAGTATTTATTTTCTTTTTTTCCATAGCGCGGCGCGTTATCTGTGTTACAGCTTTTTCTGCCAACTCTGTACGGAGATCAGTACACGTTCCGTCGACTCCGTGAAGGAGCAGGACATTTCTGTCATCGCCGCTCCCCGTTCCTCTTCCCCCCGGGGGATGGTCGGCGCTGCCGTGTCAGGCAAGTGAACCGGCTAATCCGGACTGGAGATCGCCAGACTACCTGTGTCCTCAGATCATTAGTCCATCTGCACAGTAGACTGTGGGACTGGACGGTCTGAGTCTGTCTGACTCCTTTCATAACAGTTACCATCTGCTGGCCTGGTCCACTTTCCAACATAGCACCTTTTACCTGCTGCACTCTCAGGTGTCTGCGTTTGATGGAATCACTCTCCCTCCTCTATCTGTTGCTCTGGAGCCTAATTAGTTGATGAGAAATGAGCCTTCTTACTGTCTGCGTTTCTCCTCCTCCGTCTGTCCAGTCCTGACCACAGCCCCCCCCCTCCCATTTTTTTTTGTTTTGTACAGCCGTTTGGGATTAGACAGATTAAATGTCTGAAACGTAAACCCCATTTTTGTTCTTTTCTTACTTAGTCTAAGCTGTCAGAAAGTCAGGCACAAAAAAAAAAAAAAAAAAAAGGACAATGATAATTGCTAATACGTCTTTTGTTGATAAACATGTGGCCTTTTTGCACATAGCAACGGAGTAATTTATATTTGTTTTATGATCAAATATGTTTTGAGGCAAAGCTCTGCATTCTTAAAGAAATGTATTTAAAGACACCACTAAAATGTCGATTAATCGGTAAATATAATTTACTTATCAATGGCCTTGATCACCTACTGTTTAAATATATTAAATAGAATCTAAATGGAAGAAGTTCAGTAGAATGTTTAAAATGATAAAAACAGAAGAACAAAAACGAAGCCTAAATGATATTTTCATACATTCAAGACATCAGATATTTAAACGAGGAGTGTCAAATTGGTAACAGTACATATATGTGTGAGCCTGCGTGTAAAAGAGGTTATTGTGGGAGTCGGTGTATGCGGTCTGACAGTACACTCATCGTTCTGACAGCCCCTGGCTATGCACACAGGACCTTTGATCAGACAGGGAGGCTTTCATTGCCTCTGCCACATTACAACAGGTGGCCACCTGAGGGAAAGAAAGGGGGTGGGGTATTTCTTATAGAGGGGTAAAAGAGAGAGAGAGAGAGAGAGACTGATAGTCTTTAAAACAGACGACAACCAAGAAGACAGCATTTTGTAACCCGCTGTCTACTTCCTTGTAGGTTCTTAATCCCTTTAATAACTATTTACAATTTCCATCCCTTAAATTCATCACAGATAAAGCTGGTGAGCCAAAATTTCCATGAAGCCGGGTCAATTGTTCCCTTGGCCTGTTCTTAATCACCTGATTCGCAGTGGGTGTGTTAAGCTGATGAGGTGGTTTTGTTCTGTGTGTAATGTGTGGAGGAGTGATGAATGGCCTTTTCATGAGCTCGTGCTGAGTCAGGGGACGAAATGCTACTAGAGCTGGGTTTTCCACTGTTACTTGGCACAGGGGGAGTGGATGTCATATCCTGCACAGGTAGCAGTAGTTTTGGATGTGGGCATGTGTATTTTTTTTACTGTCAACCTAATTACATAATATACTACGTGACAGATTCTGCAACCTCATGTTTGTTTGTATGTGTGTGTGTGTGTGTGTGTGTGTGTGCTTGTGTGTACTGAAAGACATTCTCAGGTGATATGTACAACTCTAGGGTGTGAAGTTAATGTACAGGTATAGCAAATAAATTTGATTTTGTCTCTCTTGTACACTCTCTCTCTCTCTCTCTCTCTCTCTCTCTCTCTCTGTACACAACATGAGGGTGTGAGAGTGACAAGATGCTTTAATGTTGGTATTTTTATTCATGTGTGTGTGTATATGCAAATTCTGTTGAAAGATTCCCCTGTGAAACACATCAATCTTTTTCGGTTCCAAAAGCACCAACTTACGTGTTTGGTTCAGGTCAACTTCTTTTAAACTAACTGTTCTTCCGTCTGGCATGACTACATTCTCTCAGTTTGAAGAATTCAGCTAGGTCAGGTAATTGGCTCATTAATTATTTCCTGTATTCTTAGAAAGAGTCATCCGGATCTTCACATTCAACAAACTAAACAGATTAGAAAATCTCGTACTCAAAGACTTCTTGTTAACAACCCCTACTTTTTACTGACATCTTAGCATGTGAACAGGTCAATTCTGTCCCTGCTTCACTGACTGAGACAAATAAATGAAGTTAAATTCATAAAATTGCTAATACCCAAGAGGTGTGTGTTTTTCCCCCGCTAAATTTATTACATTTACTATCAAATCCACTTTAAATAATTTTATCCCACTCCATGGACGGATGCTGTTATTGGTAGAACCCAAACTGACTCTAACTCCTACTTAAGTTTGGATTCAGATCAAACGTAAACGTAGCCTATTAAAAAGGACAGGCTGAGCATTTATTTTAATCTGCCTACAGGGCTTGTATGCTCAGTCGTTTAAATAGTCTTGTCTGATGTGTTCATGGTATGTTTCAGGCCAGACAGAGAGGCTTCTTGCCCTGAGCACTGATGGAATCTGTCAGCACAACGACAGACAACAGGAAACCAACAGACAAGTCTCCATCAGCGCCGTTGCCTCCTCCACCCTGAAACACACAACAATACCAAAGCACAAACAAACAGCTCGGTGATCTCACTACGCCACTGGGGTCGCCTGGCTTTTCTATCAAAGCTAGAACCAGTACAACTGGCTTCAGATGTTAAGGAAATTTTCCCGTAATTTCAAAATGAGAGTGGTTCTGAGTCACTATTGTGAATAACAACTGAGTTTATAAAATAAAATTAAGGTGGAGCATTTTCAGAACATTTTGTGTCTGATGATGGTCGTTGACATGTGAGGTTCACTTCTAAACATGTTTTGATTTTATCTTTTGACATGGCGCACGGATTACAATATTGATTATACATACACTTATACATACACTTACTCTCACACACATGTGCGCGCACACACACACACACACACACACACACACACACACACACACACACACACACACACAAGGGCTGAACGCTTTGGCGAAAATATCTAATTTGGATTTTTCTGACAGATATTGTGATTTCGATTTGATTTGCGATATCATTTTTTAAAGTCAAGCTTCAGTTCAATAATCACTGTGTAATAGATTTAAAACACGTGATGG
This sequence comes from Chanos chanos, assembly GCF_902362185.1. Classification (NCBI taxonomy): domain Eukaryota; kingdom Metazoa; phylum Chordata; class Actinopteri; order Gonorynchiformes; family Chanidae; genus Chanos; species Chanos chanos. The sequence continues at coordinate 17,423,313 of NC_044506.1, read as the reverse complement.
AGCATTACCACATGACATAACATCAAAATATTAACTGATTTATATTCTAATGCAAAGATGATAACTTAAAGATATGGAATTGCTTCCAACATGTATTATTTTATTACATTTTTTAAGTGGCATAGCACATAGAACAATCAAACAAGTAAGGGATAATGTATAGTCCGCCGGTCATTATAGAAAAATAAACCAGTACAGGACAGAACCACACTTATTAGGTTACTTGCCAAAATGATAAAAGAAACTTGACACAGTGTTTCATTTCAATGATTTTATTGCAGTTTCGTGGCTTCCGCTGTTCTAGCAAACAGAACTTTAAAGTTTCAAGCGTTGCATAGCAACATGTTAGGCTACTTGCAGACTCGTAAACTTATTGCATAGGCTGTTTATGCCTGTTACGATAAGTGAACGGACTACTTGCGGAACGATGTGACTCAAGCACAAAACCTGTTGCGAATGGCAGCGGTCATTAATTTTTTTCAGCTGTCATTATCAAGAAATATCGGACCTCCGAACGTTGGGATAGACCATTCAGTTCAACGGAACTTTCTGCCGCATTCTGAAGAATTGTAGGTCCATAGCGTGTATCCTAAATCGCAGCCTTTGCGATTCGCTAATCGCATTGTTTCAAATCGCGATTTCGATTTGAAATCGATTAATCGTTCAGCCCTAACACACACACACACACACACACACACACACATACATATATACACATACACACACACACACACAGACACGCACACATAGCTTATATATATAAGAGAGGGAGAGAGAGAGAGAGAGAAAGAGAGAGAGATTTTACATTCATATTTACATTTGTTTTTTACCACATCTTTAAGCTCGTTACATATCCATTTGTCACAGCTAAAGTTTGGAAGATTAAATTCGATTAAATATTTACTTTTTTCAGTACCAGGGCATAGTGCTGTAATTCTCCTGATGCCATAAATTTCACAGTGGAATCATCATCAAAGTCAAATCTACGCGTAAAGCCACAGAACATTCATTGTGACCATGAACAGTTCATTACATTCATCGTACAACTTCAAAGCTGCTCACATTAAAATGATCCGATAGCAGGTTTTGTCACTCCTGACGGGTTTTTATCATGTTATGCGGTGTTTGTACACTACTTTTGCCTACTTTTTAAATTGACACACAGAAGAAATAGAAGAGAGAAGAAATACAAATACACAGGGGTGTACTGAGGTGTTCTTTCAAAGACTGTCACTTACCTGTCATTTGTACTCTGTGTCAGAGTATACAGTGCAGATTTATGATAATGGGGGTTGTGAGTGTGTGTGTATGTTTGTGGTCCACTTAAGAGTATCACACACACAAACACAAATACATGCACGCATGCGCACACACACACGCGCACGCACGCACACACACACGCACGCACACACATAAAAGCACATGATACTTGTCACAGAGCTTGTTGAGTGAGTGAATACAAACATCCTTTGCCCTGTAATTAAATACACAGTACATCCTCTCTAACACACCCATTTTTCCACTTAAGTGTTTGACCACTGACTTTCAACAGAAAAGTTGCATATTGTCAAAGTCCTGTGAAGTTACACATTGCCCAATAGCACAGACATGGTAGACAGTGATAAACCTATGAGGAAAAAAGAAAACATTGCATGCTTATCTGCTTTTCCTTTTGATTATGCAGTGTTTTGGGTTTGGGCTATTGCTCGCTTGCTCAGTAAGCATTTAGGACTAAATGTTTACCGCCCTTTTCCACTTGGTCTTGATGTACTCTTGCCTCCCAACCTGTACCCCCTCATGTGCGAGGTGGAAGCTACATCTGTAATGTTTTAACCTCAACAGCAGCTTCACAGTTAATAAATTTCTCTTTCGTCCCCACTCTCATTGTTTCATTTTTATTTTTTTAAATCTACAGGTTACAGCCAAAAAAAAACCCCAATCCTTTTTGAAAATAGTTTCACACACACACGCACGCGCGTGAGCACGCACACACAACACCAGGAGCAGCAGCAGCAAAAGGAAGAACATGTCTGTACGTGTTTCCGCCCACAGTGTCCCGATATCCTCCTTATTACATCATTTCCTGTCTAAAGTGCTGCCGGTGGTGGTTGTGTGAGTGGGTGTGTATCAAAGAAAGAGGGAGAGTTTGATTTCACTTTCGATTCACACACACTGCCGCTGAATCATCCTGTTGTGAAGCAGGGCGCTGAATACACACACTCAAAAACAAAACAAAACAGAAAAACACACACAAACAAACTAAATAATCCAAAAGGAGACAGAAGTAACATGGCTTTCAAATACCCTGAAGCTCGAAGGGATGAGAGTAAGGTCAGTGTTGTTTTCATTCAAAGTTTCTGTCTCTCTATCTGTCTCTCTCACTTCCTCCTCCTTTTAAAGACACATGCACGTTCACATGCTCACGCATGGAGGAAGGGGGCTAACGGCACACACAAAGAGCACAGTTTGAATGATTGCGTGTCTGTGTTTGTGTGAGTGTAAGTGTGTATATCCAAGCTGTCTCAGTATATGAGACATTACACTGTGTCCTGTTTTGACAAAAGAGTCAAAACGTGCTGGTGAACAGTTTGCACCACTTTCTGTTCAGTCTTTAACTGAACAGAAGCTAACTGCGCTAACCTTGCCCCTGAGTTGTGTTTTGTTTTGTTTTGTTTTGTTTTTTGGCCTCATTAAAACTAATGTAGGACTCTCACGAAATTCACAAGAAAAGAGTTCTACTGAGGAGTGACGGTACACAAGCCTGAAGCCAAAAGTTATCCAAAACTCACACAACGAACTTCCTGTCCCAAATATCATGCCTGTGGGTATGAAGTGTGTACCTTTCAGCGTGTGTACTGTTTGTCACCTTCAGGTGGACGACTACCATGGTACCAAGATTCAAGATCCCTACGCTTGGCTGCAGGATCCTGACAGCGAAGAAACCAAGGTGAATATCGCAGTGTGGGTCTCACTGTATTAATGAAGATGGACGTTTCCACCAGGGCATTTGAATATGAGCACGTTTGCACTAGAGATTGGTGTTTTCAAATTATTTCTCGACTGCTTGCGTGATTTATACGACAGATTTATAATCTCGGTGCACAAAACCAGTCTACTTTTGGAACGTGAAACGCAAGTACTAAAAAGGCACGTGCACACCAGCAATATTATTTATGAAGGAAAGCCCAGTAAATTAAAGAAATCGTAACCTTTTCCTGTTGCTTTAAAGTTAACTAAACAAAACTATCGCGAGTTACATCAAAAAGTTATAAGTTGTATTTGAACAGTTAACACTGAAAATGATGTTCAGTCAGTCTGGTCGGGACGTTTGCACAGCGTCGTGTCGACTGTGGCCGCTATGATGATTCGTACGCCTCCCTCCCCTAGAGTTTGCCAGGCACACGACCTCTCACAGCGAGTCACACAAAAAAGAAAGAGAGAACGATATATAAACGGAAATTAAAATTTGAGTTCTATGGTATTTCGAATACCCGATCTTATCGATCATGCATATGATTATGTGCCCACCCCTGGTTTGCCCTATATGACTCTGTGTGTGAGTGTGTGTGTGTGTGTGTGTGTGTGTTTGAGTGGGTCTGTGCTGATGTATATCACGGTGTATGTACTTGAATCCTTTACTCGTTAGCCAGTCTGACTCTCTGTTCCTTGTTTCCTAAGGCATTTGTGGAAGAACAGAATAAGTTGACTATGCCGTACCTGGAACAGTGTACCGTCAAAGACCGGTTCCACCAACGCCTGACCGAACTCTATGACTATCCTAAATACAGTTGCCCTTACAAGAGAGGCCAAAGGTGCAGCCCAATCCTCACACAATGTCGCCTCAAAGTAGTCTACATTTCAGAGTACCCACTGCTGTAGTCCAGTCATGCAGGGAGGTTAACAGACAGTGAACCTAAAACACTTCTTATGAGGGTGATTCACTGATTGTTAAACCATAGTGAATGATGAATTTAGGGAATTTAGCCTGTCACCCATTATATTCACATACATCCTGTTATTTTTATGCAGAGTGTAATACATTGTCACATGTCATATGCTGGAAGTACACAGGATGCTAACAGGGGTGCTGTTACCAAAGAAAAGGCTGGCAAGACAAAGCCTGCCAAAAAAATGCTGTCAGACCAACTTACTCAACTTAAACAGATGTCTAATCTGCAGCCTCTGGGGCTATGTATATAGACGTTTACCATAATCTATGACAGATAGTAAAAAGAATGAGACTAAACCTGTCACAGGAGATTCTGCCAGGTGTACACGAAATTTACTTGTAAATTTCAACATTCAAGAAGACTTAACTGGAACTTGCTGTCTCATATAAAGAATTGTGTGTGTGTGTGTGCGTGTGTGTGTGTGTGTGTGCGTGCGCGTGTGTGTGTGTTTGTGTTTGTGTGTGTGTGTGTGTGTGTGTGTGTGTGTGTGTGCTGTAGATATTTCTATTTCCATAACCAAGGCTTGCAGAACCAGGATGTCCTTTATGTTCAGGACTCTTTGGACGCACCAGCCACAGTCTTCTTTGACCCAAACAAACTGTCAGAGGATGGCACAGTGGCCTTAAAGAGTGAGTGTTACACACACACACACACACACACACACTCACAAGCACAGGAAAGTTCATAATTTCTTGTAGACATATAGACTTTGATGTCTTCTATATCCCCAGCCTATTCTTTCCTCTTGATTTGCAGTGGGGCGTTTGTCTGAGGAGTGTGAATATTTTGCTTATGGTCTGAGCACCAGTGGCTCAGACTGGGTGACGGTGCGCTTTCTTAAGGCCGACGACCTCTCAGAGTTGCCCGATGTTCTGGAGAGGGTCAAATTCAGCTGTCTGGCCTGGACACACGATGCCAAGGGCATCTTCTACAACTCCTACCCGCTCCAGGATGGCAAAGCTGATGGTGTGTGTGTGTGTGGTGTGTGTGTGTGTGTGTGTTTCTGTGTGTGAGGTATAAGCAAGTATGTGGTTTTTACATAAAGAGTATATAGGAATTCTGTGGCTGAGTTGATGTCCTCTTCATTTCAGGAACTGAGACCACATCCAACCTTAACCAGAAACTTTTCTATCACGTCATCGGAACCAGCCAATCAGAGGACGTGCTGGTGGCTGAATTTCCCGACCATCCTAAATGGCACAGCGGTGTGACGGTGAGTACCGGTCAGATAAACAGGGAAAATTAGACTTTGTGGTTCTGATTTGGCACGAGTCTGCAGAGGTGATTCAGCAGTCAAACTGTCCCTCTCCAACATGCCGGTATGTTTGTCCTCTCCACCCCCCTCCCCTCCCCTCCCCTTACTTGTTTGTCTATAGGTGTCTGATGATGGCAGGTATGCTGTGCTGAGCATCACTGAAGGTTGTGAACCTGTCAATCAGTTGTGGTACTGTGATCTTCAGCAGTTACCCAATGGCATCTCAGGTCTGTGTCCTCAAGGTCATGCTTCACTGTATAACCACCTGTGGTTTCCATTAAGCCGTTCAGGTCGATGCCACAGACTCTTTCAACAGACAAATAAAGCTCAAGCGGTCAGTTATGAGAAAGTGGTCTGTTTTTTTTTTTCAGGTCTGTTACCGTGGGTTAAGCTAGTGGATAATTTCGAAGCGCAGTATTCCTACATCACCAACGAGGGAAGTGTGTTCACCTTCCGCACAAACCTGGATGCACCGCGATATCGCCTCATCAACATCGACCTTCAGAAGCCGGAAAAGGCCAGCTGGACCACCCTTATCCCCCAGCATGAGAAAGACGTCCTGGGTAAGAGACGTACATTTCAACGGGGGCCCAGTTCACCCAGGCCTTTAGCCTGAATGCTAACCTTTAGTGTGTGCTAGCCTTAAGCAGGTTCATAAAAAAAATAAGATAATAATGCGATTTTTCTCTTCTATACAAACCAATTCTGAATGGGTTATTATTTATATCACTAGGTAAACATGAGCTAACTTTGTTTATTTAAAGCTTATATATAATAAATCTTTTCTGGTGGATGGTGGATGCAAAGACAGGTGGCGACAGGTGGCTGGTTTGATTATTCGCGAGAAAGGCCTTTGATGTCTGTGCTGTGCCTAATATACAAAGTAACAGAGCTTTGTTCAAAGACCATGTTTGATTGTTAATGTGACTCTTGAGGGTGTTTAAATGAGTTGATGATGGGCTTGAAGAAACAGGTGCTTTTTTTTTCAACGACTGGTAATATCCGTAATCAGTGGCGGTGGACTATAAACATGCTCTGCACTCACACATACACACACACGCACACACACACGCACACACACACGCGCACACACACACACGTGCACACACACTTGAATCAAGGTAGCAGGTAGCAACAGTAATTACTTATTTCACTAATTCATTTGATTATAAGCATACACCCGTTGTTGATGTGGTAAATGCTACAACATGCAAATGTGCACTTCAAACCAACCTTGAACTCTAGGCTACAAAACTGTCTGCAGGCCTGATATGAGGCAAGTGGTACAGGGCGAGTGAGTGACGTCTGAAAAACGCCTCGGTCATGTTTGCCGTCATTTCCAGTCGCCTTAATGGGTTTGTGGAATGAATGTCCTGAGTTGCTCTTTTGTTTTTAAGACTTTAAAAGCCTCCAGTCTGTCTAAGGAGAGGAAGTTGACAGTGAAACCCTCTTTCTTGGTGTGGTCTTCATGAAAGGGGAAGGATGGGTTCTTTGATTTTGCTTCTAAGAAATAACTTAACTCTCAGTCAAATTAGCACTTTAAAGATGCGTGTTGTCGACAGCTTTTAATTTAACCACATAGCCATATAGGTGTTTTCACACTCACCCACACATTCATGTATGCATGGATGCACACACACACACACGCACACACATGCACACACACATACGCACATGCACGCACACACACACACACACGCACACACACACAGACACAGAGCTCACTTGTACTTTATTGACTGGTCTGTCTATGCTCCTCTTTAGGCTTTGTGGCCTGTGTGAACCAGCACCATCTACTGGTCAATTACGTGCATGACGTTAAAGACATCTTGCAGCTGTGTGAGCTCTCGACGGGAAAGCTGATCCGTGACCTGCCCCTAGACGTAGGCACCGTGGCGGGCCTAAGCTGTAAGAAGAAACATCCAGATTTCTTCTACAAATTCACCTCCTTCACCACGCCAGGTACCATTGCCTCCAGTCCGCCTCTCTCTGCCTGGGCTTGCAGACCATGTTTACCTTTTTTTTTCCCAAAGGGCATGTAAACTGTTGGTTTTATTTTTCAGACGGTATTGAAACTCGAAAACTGCGCTGGTTGCTCATCTTTTTTAGATATCTTGTTTCTGAAATGTCATAGGATATATTTTTTTTTTTTTGTAACATATGAGCGGGAAACAGCAGAACAAGTGTGAACCAGCGTTCCCACTTCCCTTTTTCTTTTCATTCGAGTGACATCATCAGATCGTGTTTCGTGCTCTCTCACAGACTGTGATGAATTAGAGAGAATTAGTGTGTGGTTTTTCAGAAAGTGAAGGGAAAACTGGAGAGGAATCTAAGTTCACGCTGGATGCATGTGCTTCTTGTTTCTTCACATCCATTGAAAAGATGAACATGTGGTCCTAGTTAATGGAAATGTAAATCAGGCGTAGTGGAAATAGCTTTATAAGGGATAGAAAACATGTAGCCTTTAGCCATGCCGATAACTTACCGCTGTAGGAATAAAGTGACATTGCACTAGCATAGCAGGATTCTCTTACGACAAATGTGCTAATGGGCATAGTTTCTCTCTCTCTCTCTCTCTCTCTCTCTCTCTCTCTCTCTCCTTCTCTGTGACTTTCTTAGGTATCATCTATCATTGTGATTTGAGCAAGCCTAACCCAGAGCCCACTGTCTTCAGAGAGGTGGAGGTGAAAGGCATCCAGCCGTCTGATTATGAGACCAACCAGGTGGGGCTTGCCTGCAGTGACCAGCTCTCAGCACAACCAACGCTTAACCAGTTACATACTCACCAGTTCAAAAAAAACAAAAAACACTGAACCAGTCACATACTCACCAGTTCAAAAAACAACATAAAACAAAACGCTCAACCAGTTACATACTCACCAGTTCAAAAAACAAACAAAAAACACTTAACCAGTTACATACTCACCAGTTAAAAAAAAAAAAAAAACCACTTAACTATTTACATACTCACCAGTTACATTAAAAAACACCACCTAACCAGATAAGAACTGACATTTGCAAATCATGAAAAAATACATCTTCATGTGTCATTCCAGGAAAGACTAGACTTGTGGTTAACAGCAGTGTATTCACAGACATGAACCATGAAACAAATGCCACGTTCATTTAAAATGCAGTGACATGGAGAGAACCAAGCACGATTGTGGTACTTTTGGCTGCTGTTATGTTGGTGTGCATATGATTTACGTCAGTGTTTTTCTGTTGTGGAAGCCAGTGTACATCTCGATATAGATACCTAGTAAAACCCCTTGCGTGTGTGTGGATGTTGCAGGTGTTTTACCCCAGTAAGGATGGTACAAAGATCCCTATGTTCCTGGTACATGCCCGTGGAATTAAAAAAGATGGCTCTCATCCAGTCTTTCTCTATGGATATGGAGGCTTTGAGAATTCCATCCAACCTTACTACAAGTCAGTGGTACAATGTGTTTGCGTGTGTGTGTGTGTGTGTATGCGTGTTTGAGCATGGATGAGTGATACAAGGTGAATGTGTTAGTGTTAGACTTTGTCATCCCTTTTACCGGATTAAGATTGCGTTTTACAGAATCAAATCAGTCATCTTTCAAAAAAAAAGGAAAGAAATAGATATTCAGGGGAAAAAAAAAATTGCAAAGTTGTAATCAAGCATCTGAAACTCCACATAAACCAACCTGAAAAGACCAAGTGCAGTGAGAAAAAGGGGCCAGTCTCTTACCAAGCCCTACTGTTCTTGCTCGACCTTCAAACAGGTCGTTATCAGACAAGTGACCTCACCATACACATGTCACAAAACCTTGTCCCAGATTTGAATAGTTTTCTAAACATTTCACATATTTAAATTGTTTTCCAAAAGCGCTAATATTTTACCAACCTGGAAGCACCAGACAACCACTCAGCCGTGCCGCTGTACCTGTTCATTTAAATATATATTTTAGCCTGAAGATGAATATGAGTATCTCCCGAGGTCAAAAAGTTAATGAGGAAAACTCATTACGTATGCATGAGCGCTGCAGGAAAAAAAAAAAGAAACAAACATTAATTCAAAACAAAACGGGTACTTGACCTTAATGTGAGTAACAGAGCGTACCAGATGTTTTTTTTGTGTGTGTGTGTGTCTGTTTGTCGGTATACAATGCTCTACTGGATGTCAGCTGTCTGCTTGTGAAGTATGCGGCAGCTTTTTAAGAGAACAGTCATTTCAGTCATGTCCCCTCTGCCATAGACTATGTGTCGTAGGCTTTCACACGTACAGGGATACGGCCCCTTTCCTTCGACCGAACTTCTTTGGTAACCCCCCCCCCCCCCCCCCCCCCCCCCCACCCGGGCTTCCTGGGGACAGCACCAACCGCAGTATCTCTTGCCACCCCACCCCTTTCCATCCCCCACCCAGCAAAGACGGCATTCGGGAGAGTCCACGGGCCGACGAGGCTCTTGGTCCACGGATCAGAGGAAAATCTGACGACCAGAGCTGCTGAGGACCCGCTGTTTGATGGACACACTAAGTGCTTGTTGACCAGGCCTGGAGAAAAGTTATTATATGAATAGAAATATGAGTCTCTCCAGCCTTTCCAGGCAGTGTGATTCAGCAGTCCCTGTGGAGTCTGGCAGGGTAAATGACAATGTCTGGTAGTGAATGTAAACCAAACCTTTTCCTGTATCCTGCACATTGCAGCTCTCGTCCAGCGCTGAACAGAACAAAATGTTCACAAATTTAACCTCAAGACTTCGTTGAATATCGTGAATCACACTTCTACAGAGCTGTAAACCACAGAATGTTCGTGTCGAGGAATGCTGAGTTAGTCATGGTTTCCTCCTGATTGGTTTAGCATGTTCATTCTCTGTCCCACCAGAGCCATGGCTTCCGCTCTTATCGCTATGCCAAAGTCTTTTACTGACTGACTTTGACTGACAAGTCCTTCTGACAAACACAAACAGTAACTAAGCAAACCTCAAATCATGCAAACAGACAGTGCTCTCAGGAATACCTCATGAATATCTCATCAGACAAGAAAGGGAGATGGAGAGACTGTCAGTGAGCTAGACCACATAACATGTTGCTGGTTTATTACTCATCTGTTCACCTGTGCATGTGTGTATGTATGTGTGTGTGTGCGTGTGTGTATGTATGTGTGTGTGTGTGTGTGTAGTGTTGCATACCTGCTCTTTGTGAGACATCTGGGTGGTATCCTGGCAGTGGCTAATATCAGAGGAGGTGGAGAATACGGTCAGACCTGGCACAAAGGTACCCACAGACACAGACGCACACTCTCACTACGCCACACACCTCACTCACACACACTGTCACTACGTCACACACACACACACACACACACACACACTGCTTTTAATTGCTTAAATTTAATTGCTTGTAATTATATCACCAGTAGCCTAGCCTAACAAGTAGGCTATCTCAAAATGAAAGAGAAATGAATCTTACACCAAAAAGACTGTTAACCCTGTTAATTGGAAACAATTTGAAAATATCTATTTATGTAAGGGGTCTGTGACACATAGTCGATGTAGGCCTTTACAAAACAAAACAGTTTGCCATAGGCCACAGGTGATGGATATGCTCAGATGCCAAAGAATATATGGTCTAATAAGACGTCTCAGACTCAGCCAGATTTACTGGGCTGCACCGCAAATCCACCACTGGAAAACTTGCATACATGAGTTGAGACTTGACGTGAGATTTGATCATAGCCTCCACTCAGGTCCACATTGATAAATGCCAAGCTTTGCGCGGAAATGACTGTACGCCCACTTCACTGTCGTATGTTCGTCTCGAAAATGAGGGCCACTGTCACCACATCACACACCTTACTCACACATACATACACACACACACACACACACACACACACACACACACACTGTGTCTACACCGCACACCTTCCTCACGCATATACACACACACACACACTGTCACTGCATCACACACCTTACTCACACATACACACACACACACACACACACTGTCACTACATCACACACCTTACTCACACATACATACACACACACACACACACACACTGTGTCTACACCGCACACCTTCCTCACGCATATACACACACACACACACACTGTCACTGCATCACACACCTTACTCACACATACACACACACACACACACACACACACTGTCACTACATCACACACCTTACTCACACATACATACACACACACACACACACACACACACACACACACTGTGTCTATACCACACACCTTCCTCACGCATATACACACACACACACACTGTCACTGCATCACACACCTTACTCACACATACACACACACACACACACACACTGTCACTACATCACACACCTTAGTCACACACACACACACACACACTGTGTCTACACCACACACCTTACTCACACACACAGACACAGACTGTCACTACACCATACCTCGCTCACACACACACACACACACAGACAGACACACTGTCACTACACCACATACCTCACTCACACACACACACACACACACTGTCACTACACCACACACCTCACTCACACACACACACACTGTCACTACACCACACACCTCACTCACACACACACACACACACACACTGTCACTGCATCACACACCTTACTCACACGTACACACACACTGTGTCTACACCACACACCTCACTCACACACCACACACACACACACACACACACACACACACACACACAGACACACTGTCACTACACCACACACCTCACTCACACACACACACACACACACACACACACACAGAGACACACTGTCACTACATCACACACCTCTCTCACACACACACACACACACACACTCTCACTGCATCACACACACACGCACACTATGTCTACATCACGTACCTCACACACACACACACACACAGTCACTGCATCACACACACACTATGTCTACATCACATACCTCACTCACACATACACACTGTCACTTCATCACACACCTCACTCTCTCTCTCTGACACACGCTCTCACACACACACACACACACACACTGTCAGTACATCAACAACCAAACTCATCTTAACTCTTCACAGTTGTCATGTGCCTGTGTGGTTAGATTTGTGATGATACTTAAGATAACAGAAAGATTTGAGTGACAGATCACAAGTTAATAGTCACAAAAAGTCACCAATGTCACAAGTCTGGTATCAAAAATTTACAGAGTATGATTGTAGTTACGGTTCTCATTCACACCCATTCAAAAACGACTCATTTTACAGATTTATTCTTGTAGGCTGGTTTATTTTTGTTTTAGGTCATGAAGGGGTCATATGACATTACATATTCCTTAGTCAAAGGCTCTCAACACTTCAGGACTTAAACGGATCAATTTTAATGCCTGGCAAATGTTGTCTTTTGATTGGTTGTCATTATGAGTGATTCCAAACGCTCTCACAACACAACCAATATCAGTTTCAGATTATGGATGGGTTATAAGTAAGACTGACTTCCATGTCTGTCCAGTGTAAAATCAGTCAGCATGAAATGCCACAGAAAAGACTAGCCTTAAAGCTATACTGAAAAAAGAAACCTGTGTGTGTGTGTGTATGCGTGTGTATGCGTGTGTGTGTTTGTGTGTGTGTGTGTGTGTGTGTGTGTGCCTGTCTGTGTGTGTATGTGTGTGTGCGTGTGTGTGTGTGTGTGTGTGTGTGTGTGCGCGCGTATGTGTATGTGTGTGTGCGTGTGCGTGTGCCTGTGCGTGTGTGTGTGTATGTCTGTGTATCTGTGTTTGAATGCATGTTCTTCCATGGTACAGGAGGATCTTTAGGGAACAAACAGAACTGCTTTGATGACTTCCAGTGTGCAGCCGAGTACCTGATCCGTGAGGGCTACACCACACCCAGTCACATCGCCATAAATGGAGCCTCCAACGGGGGCCTGCTTGTTGGTATGTTTTCCCCTGTGCCTGGTAGAATGGAGGTTCAGTCGGAGTGTTTGGAGAATGCTGAATTAAATATTTAGTAATCAATCGCTTATACAGAATGGCCTTTAATATACAATAAAAACAATATTACCTAAAGACTGATCACTTGAGACTAATTCCCTCAAAACGATGTCACTTACAAATTAATTTGTTAAATTTTCTGCTCTGAAAGGATTCACATTTTTCAAAGACTGAATCACTGAATTTAGATCAATCCATTCTGGTTCATTTCTGTGTCTATTCATTTCCATTTGACTGTAAACAAAAGACACATCCTTATGGTATTTGTGCTAATCTGTATTTCTCGGATATAACTCATTTATAATATTTCACCGAGCGGCACAGGAAGTTGTCTCTCACCTCATCAGTCATAACAGATGTTTCGAAAAACAGCAGTTTTTTTTCTTAGGTGTGTGTATGTATCTCTCTCTCTGTGTGTGTGTGTGTGTGTGTGTGTGTGTTCTCAGCTGTGTCACTGTTAATGTGTCATACATCAAACAGTAAGCAGACTCAATCAACTCAGTCATTAAACAGCAGATTGAGCGACTGATTGCGTAATTAGATTGACTACACATACCATATGGCGCTTAAGAAAGCGAACTTTCAGTCTCACTCACTCAGGAAAGTCCCTGCCCATTCCTACCCGCTCTGTCTGATCGCTGAATCACCTCTGTGCAACAGAAGGTGGAGGAGGAGTGAATGTATAGTTGTTTATTTTTGACTTTGTGTAAGAGCTGTGGAGGCGCGTGTGTGTGTGTGTGTGTGTGTGTGGTTATGTGGTTTGATGGTACATGAGGAAGGAGACAATGATATAAATGCAATTTATTGTTAAAGTGGATGTGTAATGAGCGCGTTTCTTTACCGTAGGGGCATGTGTGAATCAGCGTCCAGATCTGTTTGGCTGTGCCGTGGCTGAGGTCGGAGTGATGGACATGCTTAAGTTCCACAAATTCACCATCGGACACGCCTGGACTACAGACTACGGCTGTGCTGATAACCCTGATCAATTTCAATGGCTTATCAAGTATGTCTGTCTGTTTCTCTTTCTCTCTCTCTCTCTCTCTCTCTCTCTCTCTCTCTCTCCCTCTCTCTCTCCCTCTCTCTCTGTCAAAGCAGAAAACTCAGAGGTAGAGAACTGATGAAATAGTTATAGCCTTTACTGACTTTATTCATTTTCCACTCCAAGGTAGTTCCAAAGGCCGTGGAAAGTAGGACAGTGTCATAAAGCAATATATGACTTCACCACTTCACCGGCAGTTTGCCATTCACATTTTATTATCTTTCCGCACTGCTCTTGTTCTGACGTTTCTCAGTATTTCTTCACTGACTTATATGAACGTAATTCCACTGCTGGTAATGTATGATACACGTCTACAGACTTGATTCACACAGGGACTTTGATTTGACTCAGACGCGCTAGAGACTCTGATTGCGACATAACCGAAACTTTTTCTTTACGCGAGACGTGACCGGGGAACGCGCGCGGGGGGGGAGCGTTCCTGAGACGGAGAGGCAGAGATTGAGATTTTTTTTCTTCCGTTTTTCAGATACTCCCCCCTTCACAACCTCCCCCCCGCCCCGCGGGACGACCTGTCCTACCCGGCCGTGCTGCTCCTGACGGCGGACCACGATGACCGGGTCGTGCCCCTGCACACCCTCAAGTACGTGGCCCAGCTGCAGTACGGCGTGGGCCGCAGCCCCGGGCAAAAACAGCCCCTCCTGGTGCGCGTGGACACACGCAGCGGACACGGCGCGGGCAAGCCGACCTCCAAGGCCATTCTGGAGGACGCGCACATCTTCTCCTTCATCGCTCAGACGCTCGGCCTCACCTGGAAAGAGTGACAGAAGAGACACAGAGGGGAGTGAAAGGGAGAGAAGGGGTGATGGGAGGGGGGAGACAGAGGTGGAGGGGAGTAAAAGGGAGAGACAGGGGTGATAGGGAGGGGGAGGGGAGATAGAAGTGGAGGGAAAGAGGAGGGGGAATGAAACGAGCCCCCCCCCCCCAAAAAAAGAAAAAGAAAAACAAACAGAGGAAATGCGGAGAGAGAGAGAGTGAATAAAACTACGAACACTGAAAATAAAAACGAGTTATGGCGAAAGAACTTCGTCATGTGCACAAGACGCGTACGATACTGATGTACTTATACAATATACCATAGGAAAGCCCAGGTCTCAATGTTTTACATAGCACTAACTTTCGTTGGGTGATTTTGTAACTTAGAAAAAAAAAAAGAAAGAAAAAGAAATCAAATAAAAGCTCTCTCAAATCAATGTACCTCTTGCTTTCGTTCAATAACCATATCTAACCCAATCTAACTTGTGTAAACTAATTTCTTTAAACTGACGGCCTATCATTTAAACTGTAATACTTCTATGCACCACTAGAGGGAAGCATAGCACCGTAACAACATCAGCGCTGGCTCGCGTGCTCAGTCCTGAGCGCTTTCTAGCCCGTTGGTTCAGTATGAAGTGATTCGACATTTCCTGTCAAAGCTGGGTCACCGAGTACACTTGTGTTTAACCGTCGCCTGTTCTAGTTTCCAGGGGGTTGATAAGATCAGAGCTAGAGTTCAGACTGATTTCTCTTCAACTCCAAATCTCTTCTATCTCTCCATGGATGCTGATGACTGCGATATAGAAGAACATGTGTACTCAGACAAAAACATCTTGAGCTAAAGAGAACCAAGCAAAACTGAGAGAACAATCTGTTTGCCTGTCAGCGCTACAGCTATATAAGGGAACGGAGAGAAATGAAGAAGGTGTGTCACCAAGAAAGGGAGCACAAGAAGCAGACTGCAGAACAGAGGAGTCAGTAAGGTGTAGGAAAAAAAAGAGAAAATTCAAAAGAGAGAGGTGGGGGTGGGGTCGGGGGGGAGTCATTGGGAGTTTAATCTGGGCTCACCCAAAACTTCAGAATTATCCTGCAGAAGCACAGAGCAGCGTAGCTAAGCACTCCTGAGGGAACAGGGCAGTACGCGGGGGTATGGAGAGAGACAGAGACACAGAGAGAGAGAGAGAGAGAGGGAGAGGGATGTTTGGTACTCTGCATTTGATGGTGGTCATTGAAAGTTTAATCTGGGCTCACCTAAAATTTTAAATTCGACCTGATAAAGACAATCTCCCCAGAGAACGATCAGGAGAACTTAAGAGGGGGGGGGGGAGATGGATAATGGATATTGTTACCTTTGGTTGAGGTTACCGAATGATTTAAAAGCAGTTTTGCTACTTTTTATCTCTTAAACACACACACACACACACACCTACGCACAGCATTTTGGTCTGTCCTTCGAACTTGAGTGATGAGTGTGTGAGTGTCACACATTCAGATACTGCTCTTTGTGTTGCAGTCTTAATACAGCACAAAAATGAAAACACACACACACACACACACACACACACACTCACTCACTTCCTTTTCTCCTTATCATTCCCATTCTCACCTCTTTTAACAGAGTAAGACGCTCTCTCTCTCTCTCACACACACACACTCATAGACACGCCGTAGCTTTGACGTCTCTGTTCTCTTCAGTGACGGACACATAGTCTCTTCCTTTACACTTGCCTTTGGCGCCTTGAGCGGCAGAGACCGGCTTGGAGAGACTGTGTGTTTAGTCCCACTCCACTTTTGTTTGTTCTCAATCGCATCGCGGCGGATTAATCCAGCAAAGCCGATTTGAGCACCGTCACCAGTGCAGCCCGGATCAAACTTTATGCAGGGGGGAGAGTTTCCCCTTCACAGTGGCTTAGAGACGGACACACATACACACACCGTGGCCTCTCATCAGCTCACAGCTGGGACTCACTTGAGTGTTTAGCAGTCTTTTTTTTTTTTTTCTCCTCTGCTCATCTTCACACTCTTCTTTTTCTCCTCTGTCCTGCTCTTTTCTGCCCTTCTTTTTACCCCATACACGGTTCTGTGGGATTTGTCTGGGAGAGCAGTCAAGACTGCAGCTGGGCAGAATGTGAGGTAAACGGATCTCTGATGTCGAACTGAGGTGTAATTAAGGATGGACACTAAACATAAGTATTGTTGTTGTTTTTTTTTAACACCAATATACAAACACTCAAGAATTTACTCAAGAATCTCTTTATCCTGTTAATAAAGTTCTTCTTTTTAAAACATATTTTGTTTTATTAAACATTGTGTCATATTGAGGAAGTAAAGATACTTTTCAGAATCTGAGAGATACTGTGGAGTCTAAAGCACAATATTTAAAAAAAAAAAAGGTTTTAGATGCATAATGAAGTACAAAAACTAAAAGATATACCTCTAAAGGAAGAAGCTGTATATTCCCCAGGTTCGTTTGAAAGGTCTGAGTTTTGGGCTTTGTGTTTTAATAACCTTTGATGACACAGTGAGTCAGAGACAAATGTTGAGGTGAGATGAGGTAAAATGAGTTTTAAATACTTGTTGTTTTTCTCTGGTGAGAAAACCTTTACCTGCCATCATCTTCAGAGGCAAGAGAAAGAGAGAATTCATTCATTCAGAACTCTGATATTAACTTCAATATGACTGCAATAAAAATATATTAATTTTGTGTATTGGCTTCCTTCACAGAAATCATTAGAGATAAACATATATCACATAAACACAGTGGGATAGTGGGAAATGATGTCATTTCCCACTCAAAACAAAACTAAAGATCATTACTGGAGTAATTGCTGAGAGCATTACATGAAAACTGAACTGACAGAGAAGTACAATAATTTATTAATTACTTTTCTTTATAGGAAATAGGCCATGAGGCACATCCACATGCTGTGTCTATACAAAATTAAACTCTCTCCCTACAGCTACACACACAGATACTCTCACTCCATACCTGTCCACACACAGACCCCTCACATCATACATGTCCACACACACACACACACACACACACACACACTTATCGCATATCTCACTCACTCATTATCTAAGCCGCTTATCCTGATTAGGGTCGCGGAGGGTGCTGGAGCCTATCCCAGCACTCATGTGCTGGTTTGATGTGGATTCAGTAGGACTGGTTTGTTCTGGTGTGATGTGGATTCAGTAGGACTGATGTGTCCTGGTGTGATGTGGATTCAGTAGGACTGGTTGGTCCTGGTGTGATGTGGGTTCAGTAAGACAGGTGTGTCCTGGTGTGATGTGGGTTCAGTAGGACTGGTCTATCCTGGTGTGGTTTGAGTTCAGTAGGACTGGTCTATCCTGGCATGATGTGGATTCAGTAGGGCCAGTTACAAAGGTTTCCAGAGCTTTGATATGGTGGCTATATCCATCACTGTTCCTATGCACAAAAACAACCCCTCACACACACACTCTTACCCTCTCCCTGGTTCACATGCACGCACACACACACACACACACACACACACACACACACACACACACATTATCTTACCCTCTCCCTGGTTCACATGCACACACACACACACACACACACACACTCACTATCTTACCCTCTTCCAGTTCACATGTACACATATCCCACCCACCTGTTTATATGTGTACAATTTCTCTCTCCCCCACATCAACAGTTAGAAATCGTGACAAAAACAAGCGTGTTTGTTTTCATATTTTTTAATAACATGTTTTGATATTGCAACAGCCATCTGTTTTTCTAACAGGTAAAAATCTTCAAAATAAAAGTCAACAAACAGAACAAACAAAGAAAAAAACAAAACAAAACAAAAAAGAAAGAAAACCCCATGAAAACTCTTCTATTCATTCCAGTCTGCCACGGCTTCAGTCTGCCCTCCTAAACCAAATAATAAAACCTCTAAATACAGTCAGAAGACATTATATTCAACACATTGATCTTCAAACAAATTATAAAAATAGATTGCATTTTCAAGTACATATTTACAGTATCAAACAGATCTCATGATGATAAAGTAAATACAGAGAGGAGGTCCTGCTGAGTCTATTTCATTCATTAAAGGAGGAAACAGCTGTTACACAGTGTACGACTGTGTGTGTGTGTGTGTGTGTGTGTGTGCGTGTGCGCATGTGTGTATGTGTGAGTGTGTGTGTGTATTTGTGCAAGCGTCAAAGAGGTCTAACTGAATATATTCTTTATCAATCAAACAAATCAGAGCTGAAATTCTGTACATGGGATTTGGCATAACCAATACAGAACAGCCTGTCTGGGGCAAAAGTAGAGAAAGTAAAGAAGAAATGGGCCCTCTGCTTTGACTTTCCATACAGCATTAGTTACATCACCACAAATAATGACTCCTAGTGATTCACACGGTCACAATTAGGACTCAAATGAGACGTGACTCGCTTGTTCATTCAGAAACCAGCCTGTTTGTGTCTGAGACTCCACTAATCAGAGTCAGGCCAGAGTCAGTCTGTGTCAGGGAGACCGCTCACATGGCATCTCTAGTCCCTTTGGGCTATTAGACAAAATGACCTCTATTTAAAAAATAAATAAATAGATAAATAAACACAGCAAAAATTACCAATGGTCCAATGCAAAACACAAGCACATTCAAAAAACTTCTCACCTCCACTGCAATAGACATCTCCTACATCAAGTAATACTGCAAAATGCAATTATGAATCAAGACTATGGCCCTCAGAGGAAGTCAAGATCTTATACTGCTGAAAAGTGTGTGTATGTGAGTGTGTGTTTCTGCTGACATCCATACACTAATTGTCTGCATTTTTTTTCAAAAGTGCTGAAATCTCCACAAATTATTTATTCATTTAATCCAAAACGAATGTTCTCCAAGAGTGGAAGGACAGTTCAATCCAATACTCTTCAATACTCTTCCTTTCTCTCACTGACACTCCCAAAAAAACCCAAAAAACAAACAAACAAACAAACAAACAAAGAAAAACAAACATGACAAAACAATCCATAGGAACAATACATTTTCATATCCCGTCAACGCAGAGTCTGTAGACAGATAAATTAATACTCTAATAAATATGATATAATAGCATTTATGTTCACATCCAGTCTTGACAGTGCAACTTCATCAGTAGAGAAGATGTAAATAAAAACAAAAAAATAAATAATTACCATGATTATACTGAATGACCCATTTAACAGGTCAAAATACACATTAATAATCAAGTGTAAACACTGTGTTAGGAAGAGAGCTGGAGAAAGAAAGAAAGAAAGAAAGAAAGAAAGAAAGAAAGAAAGAAAGAAAGAAAGAATGAAGTTGAGAAAGGAGAGCAGCTGTGTTGGAGAAGGAAAAAAAACCCAAAATGACGAGATGAAATGACACAAATAAAAGTGATACACGGGGTGGGGTGGGGGTGGGGGGTCGGGGGTCCTTGGATTTATACAGTCTTTGATATTCAGGTCTTAGATCAGTACGTTATGCCGTTTTTTGTCAGGTTCTTTCTTCCTGAAGGTTTGAGGCCATTCTCCAGGGTCTTGCTAACAGGCTGTGGGATCCACCATTTGGTCTGTCTGTTCTTGGCTAAGCCCACAGTGTTGGGGAAGAGAGTAAGTGTGGGCATGTAAGTATGAGATTGTAGTTCATGGATCCTCACTTCAGGTCAATCCCTGGCATGTCCAGGCCTGTTCTCAGGTCAGTGCTGGTCGGACGATCCTGCCGGAGGCCCTTGCTGGAGTTACCACGAGGGTTTTAGTCACTGGTCTCAGGTGAGTGAAGGAGCTCCAACAGAGCAACAATACTTTATTGTCAGAGTCCAGAACGAACATCTGGTTCAGATAACAGGTTTTGCGTGTGAAACCGCTGAGGGTATTTGATGAAGGGTGTGTGGAAGGTTCCACAGCTCCAGAGAACATCTCCCAAGAGAGGAGTGATTAGATCACACATCTGGAGGAGACCACTTTGTTTTGCTCCCACGGAGGGGGAGATAAGATGAGGAGGAGTGGAGAAGGAGGAAGAGGGGTGTGTCTGGGCGTGTTTCAGGATATTAGACCCATCAATAGAAAAAGTCTTCGCTCTTTGTCATTGCAAGAGAGGTCTGTGTGTCTTTTTCCCACCTTGCTCTGTATCCCCTCTCCTTCTCTCCATGAGTCATCGTTCAGCCATCGGCATGACTGTCAGTCAGTCACTGTGTGTGTGTGTGTGTGTGTGTGTGAGTGTGTGTGTGTGTGAAAGGGTGTGTGTGCGTGTGTGTTTAGACTTGCACGCCACGGCCGTGCATCTGGATGACCTGTGCTCTCAGAGTCTGAATGGCTGCCAGGATCTGCTTCTGATGCTCCAGAGAGGTGATGCCCAGACTCAACACGTCCCTGCAAAAAAAAAACACACACACACAGAAACAGGGTCAGGTGGCAACCAAACACACACACACAGACACACAGAGACACACACGCAAACACACACACTTAAAGCACACTCACTGGACAGTCATGCGGGCCACAGACTCCAAGTAGCAGTATCCTGCAGCGGTGAAGTTGTCTTTGTAGCGGCCCATGTCCACAGCCTCTAACCACTCTCCTACTGAACTGAAGGAGGGAAAAGAGGGCAGTGTTCGCTCAGCCAGGGACATGGAGGAGCCTATGGTCCTACAGAGACAGAGACAGAGAGAGAGAGAGAGGAGAGTTACATAAGCATTAACATTAAATGGAATAAACTGTAAGAGAGTGAGATCGGGGGGGGGCAAGAGAAGGAAATGGAGGAGGTATTCTGTGAGTGCCTTGTTAACTGGTTGGCTGAGGGAAAAGACCAATAGGGAAAAGTGGTTGAGACTGAATTCACTGTTTGAATGATTCTTTTATTCGTTCACTCATTCCTTCACTCTTTCATGAAAACTCGTTCGGCGCTGTGTTCTCTCGGGCCGGGGTACCTGCGGGCCAGCGTGGAGGAGCCGATGCCATCCGGGCTCCTGATGGTTTTGCTGAGGGCGCTGTGGATCTGACTGAAGCTGGGTCTCTCTGTTCGCTCCTTCTGCCAGCACTCCAACATCAGCTGGTGCAACGGCGCAGGGCAGTTTATAGGCGCTGGCAGTCGGAAACCATCCTCTATGGCTTTAATCACCTACACACACACACGCACACGTGTACACACATGCGAACACACACACACACACACACACACACACACACACACACACACACAGAGCAAGAGAGAAAAGGGCATGAGTTACTGTCTGACACTGGGAAGTGTGTGTGACGTGAGTTTTCATCAATCCAAGAACACAGTAAAACTCAGCTTTATATAAATGTGTGTTTTAGTTCATATTACACGTCTGGGTGGGCGCTGAGGCAAAGTGTGATGAAGAGGTCACCGTGAGAATTAAAGTGTTAGAGCCTCACTGTTTCTGTCCTGCTCTCCTTTCATACCAAGCCCAAAACTCCAAGGACCCAAATAGATGCAATAAGCACTAATATTTCCATTACACACACCCCAGACGAAAGGTCCATCACCGTTCCACGCTCAATGACAAACCATATAAAGCCCACGCGACCAGACTAATCTACTGAATAGAGCATGACGCTACCACTGCACCTGTATCTAAAAGCATTTCATGAGCAGGGCGAGGAGACTCACAATGTGAGTGATGGCAGTGAGACTGGTTGAGTGAATGTATGTAATTAAAGGTCTGAGCTCTACAGGCATGTGGGCACACGACTCCTTTTCTTCTCAAGAGTTTTCTTCCTCTTTCAAACAAGTCTGCCTCATCGCTTCCACGCCGCTCACTAACTCTGTATGAGAACCTGCAGAGTGGTAAAATTTCTTTTGTTAAGAGGCCAGATTAAAAACTTCGGTGGGCTACAGAATGCAGCTGGGCACTGCTATACTAAAAGAATAATTATAATTCAGCACTTATTTATTATTTAATATTATTATTTAGACTATTCGGGAATTAATAACATCGGTTTCCTTTTTTCGACCCCAAAAAAAAAGGACAAGGTGTAAACTCACACGCCTCAGGCTGTTTTGGGTTTCGACAGCTACATGGTATTTAAACTGGTTCTACGGAAACTATCCAAAAAAAAAACAAAAAAAAAAAAACAAACAAACAAAAAAAACCAGTTGGAGGACAACAAACAGATACTAAAGTAGTGCAGTGGTTTGGAATAGTGCCCGTCTTCAACAACATCTCACAGGAATGCTCACCAACTTACTCCACACACTGCGGTGTGCTAGTCTCCATCTCTCTATCATATTAAATAGGTTCTCGTGCTTTGTTTATTTTTTTATTTTTTTTATATAGCTATAGTTTAGGTAGGTTTCCCCCGGTGGCACTGCTGTCTGAAGAGGGATTAAAGAGAAGGGAAGCCACGCCGGTGTGGTGGAGTCTATTGACGTGCTCTCGGCTGTAAACCTGCGCTGTGCTGCGAGGCGAACATTTCAAGGTTATCAAAAGAAAGTTTCAGCATAAAACAATACAGCCAATGAGATCTTAGGATTTTTTTTTTTTGTTTTTTTTTTTCGGTCCCTGACAAGCGGCTCAGGTGTTTTATGTGCTGTAAAGAGTCGAAGCTCTGGGCTGCAGCCACTCAGCAGCCACTTAAAACTTACAGTTTATGCAAGTCGTTTGATCTGAAAAGAAACCAAAGAAAAAAACGAAACGAAAAAAAAAAACAAAAACGAAAAATAGAAAAAAAGATTTCTAAAGGGATTCTGTTTCAGTGCTGTGTTTGTACGCATACAGATGGACGTCGGGGTATAAAAGAAAGGACAGAGAGAAAAAGCTCTGGCTATGTCTTTCCATCGCATCCCGAATCTTCCCTCTCCTCTTCTTTTCGTCCAAGAAAATTACAGCGTGTCGGTCGGATCTGCACTTCCCTCTCCTTAAAATAGTGTTAGGAAAAGCCCATTCCAGACACTCTTTCCCCTTTTTTTGGCCATCCAAAAAAGGACTACAGACATTAGTTAAGGCCGTATCACCAGAGTTTGCTCTCTCAGATTACTCTGAGCGGAGAAAAAAACAAAAATAAAAATAAAAAATTTAGAAAGAGTTTGATCCTGCTGATTAGACTCCCATATTGAAGTCAAAGGGAAGAGATTACACCAGCAGTAAAGCATGTGACGTCCTTCAGTGCAGTCTTATTTTGAAGATGGGGGACAGCCGTTTGGGAGAGGGGAAGGCCACATACATAGTAAAAGAGCCGATTGGTCACGGAGCTGAGGCAGACTTTCAAATCCAGCTCTCTCTCTCTCTCTCTCTCTGTATCTCTAAAGCTTTTATCCATGCATTAATACAAAGAAACCTTCACACAGCTTTTCAGACACCTCCCACCCTCCGCACTGCCTAAACACCACGGGGGGGTGGGGGTGCGGGGTTAGAGAGAGGGAGAGGGAGATAGAGAGAGAGAGAGATACTCACATCCTGGTTTCCCATGTCCCAGTATGGTCTCTCTCCAAAGGACATGACCTCCCACATCACAATGCCAAAACTCCACACGTCTGATGCAGAGCTATAGCGATGGTACTGGATGGCCTCTGGTGCTGTCCACAACACCACACTCTTTCCCCCATGCTGAGAGAGAGAGAGAGAGAGAAAGAGAGAGAGAGAGAGAGAGGGAGAGAGGGAGAGAGGGAGAGAGAGAGAGAGAGAGAGAGGGAGGGAGGGAGAATTATATAACCTGGAACAGGGAGAGCAGTGTACAGATCCTGCTGATAGACAGGGGTACAGAGCCATACAGAGGCCACTGTATGAATGACAGTTCCACAATGACCCACCCAGTATCAGATCAGAATAAAACACTATAACCATCAATGACCAGAGAGACTCTCAAGTTCTGAACATGAAATCAGTTTCATTAAGCTGTTAAAAAAAAAAAACCCACACACAAAAATATAACACAAAATGAGACAGAGTGTAGCTCAAACTGGACTCAGATTCACCAGAGTCAGGTAATCCAGGCCGGAAGAAGACAGACTGGAATGTAATCCTGCTGGAGAGCAGCTCTAAAGAAAGCTGGGCTTTTCCCGCCTTACAGTCTAGCAGTAAGAATGACCAACTCACTAATGTGGTGTAGATGGCCTCGATCTTATCGTCCTGGAGGGGGCGGAAGCCAGACACCTTACAGACCAGGCTGCTGTTGACCAGGACTTTGTGAGCGGCCAAACGGCGGTGGATAAAACCCATCTCTGTCAGATACTTCATCCCCGACGCTACACCACTCAACAGATCCACCAACTGCAGCACACTCAACTGACCCTCATGTTTCTGAGGGAAGGAGATGGGGGGAGATGGGGGGGGTAGAGAGAGACAGAGAGAGAGAGGGAGAGAGAGAAACGGGTTGAATGCAAAGGCTAGACAAGAACGATTCAGCTGGTATAGTTTCATGTGCAACACAGAAGTATGGTCCATAACATTGGCTTTGTGTGCATAGCAATCAATACTGTCTGCTTCAGTTATATAATCTATGGTAACTAGCTCAATACATAACAAAAGCATGGTGCCCATCAACTCACATGCAAGCACACACACGGACACCCACGCACGCACGCACGCACACGCACGCACGCACACACACACGCACACGCACACACTTACCCGAAGGAAAGAGTCAAGAGCCCCGTTGGTCATGCACTCCACTACGATCATCATTGTGCTCCCTACATAGAGAGAGAGAGAGAGAGAGAGTCATTGATAAGTTGAGTGCTGTGAGTAGTTAAGCTACTGTGCTGTGCTGTGCTGTGCTGTGAGAGCCGGTTGGTGGCTTTCAGACCTGCTCTCTCATTCACAACTCCTTTAATGACACACTGCATCAACCTCTCACTCTATACAGCTGCAGCATTGAGTCTACGCTCAGAGAGAGAGAGTGGTGGAAAGGCAGCAAGAGGGTGTGTATTCATTACATGTGAGAGAAAGAGATACAATCATTAAGTGCTGATATAGGAGCAGATATGTGCATATGAGTGAGAATGTGAATGTATGTGTGTGAGAGTGAAAGAGAGAGAGAGAAGTGAGGGAGTGAGGGATGCTCCATTAACAGCACAGGGAGCAGTGACTCCCCAGGAGCTGGATAAGCTCTACAGACAGACAGGAGAGAGAGGTTAGATCCAGCTGGAGTCAGCCTGTCTCAATCACTGCCCCGACATACAGACAGATACTCAGGCGCGTGCACGCACACACACACACACACACACACACACACACACACACACACACACACACAGACTCACAAACACGCATGCAGACACACACTCACACACACACACACACACACACACAAAGACTCACAAACACGCATGCAGACACACACTCACACACACACACACACACACACACACACATCTATAATAGCCATCTGAGTGAACAGCCCGGCTCTATCTCTCCTCCACTCTGAGATGACTGCAGACGCACCAGTCTGGCTATCTCTGGGTCATCAGACTCCCAGCAGGGAGGCTCAGCCAGAGCACCACTACCCCAATCACAGCGCCCCCCGCAGGGCGCTTACTGTCAGCTTTGGGCCACTGATCTCCAGCCGGAGCAGCAGGAGGGCTGGGGGGGGGGGGGTAGGAGTTTAGCTGAGACCTGATGAGGGTGCCAACAGGTGGATAGTTGGAGGAGGAGGTGTAGAAAAGACACCATGCCAGGCTTCATCAGGAGGTAAATGATGAGGAAAAAAAAAAAGATTTGCAGGTACAGAGTGATGAGTAAGTGTGATTAGAGTGTAGAGGGAGAGAAAAGGGTGGGGGCGGGGGGTGTCGCCCACTGTGTTCCGAGTGTCAGTTACTCCACCTGACACATCTGCTACCAAGACCACCACATACCCATAAACATACTCCTCCTCCTATAGCTATACATATCAACCTTCCCGCAGAAACACAAAGCCAGTTCCAATCACACTTGCTGCTTAAAGATGACTAGCGCACGTATCTGGAGTTACGATTTGAAAAAGGTCACCTTTACCAAAGCCCATCTCCATTGAAAAATCAAGAGCGAAAAGCGTATGTGTGTGGGCTTAAGTTCTTTGCAAATGTGAGTTATTGAAAATGGACTTTTATTCCCACTGCCAAACAGAACTATCATGGAGTGTGAATATTATTATGATTATTTATTTATATCTGTATTTTTATTCCAGAACGCTGGAGGTATCTCTGTGTTCTTATTTCCTCTGTTACTACAGTTTTAGCAGGTGCTAATCTCTGGACAATAGCCGACATTTGAGTTTAACACTATTCATATTCATAACTCTAATGTTTTAAATATGAACCGAGAGCCCGTGGAAGAAAAGGAAGGGTATGTTTCTCTGCAGGTGAACGTCTCTCGTCTTCCTTTCTGTATGCCGTCGGTCGACTTTCTCAGATACATTTTATACAGACTCAGTCTTCCTTATTAATCACCTGACCTTCTCCCTGCGTCACCTCAAGGTCGTTCTCACTTCCTCCCCTCCTGCCCTTAACTGTGACCCCTCCTTCCATCTCTCTACTCCCTCTCTCTTTTCTCCCCCTCTCCCTCAAGGATGGCCGATATCTCCTCTCTTCTTACTTTTCTCCCTTTTTATTCTCTGCTGATGATTCCTCTCTATTCCGTCTGACTCTATTCTTTGTCTCCTTAACTTCATCAATTCATCCTTTTCCTCTCTCTCTCTTTTCTGGTCTGTCCTTTCTTTCTCTCGTGCAGACCACCTTATCCATCCATCCTTATCTCTGTCTCGCGTTTTCCTTTCTTCAAGACCACAGTTATCTATCCAGCCCTCCCCCCCCCCGCCCCTATCTTATTATAAACAGAACACCCATTCTTCTAATCTCTTTCTTCTTCTAATGCAAACCTATCTCTCCTTTTTTTTCTCCCGACTCTCTCCTGTGAATAACTCCCTCCGCCCGTCTGTCTTCCCGCCTCTCTGCTCACCTCTGGTGATGACTCCCTCGAGGCGGATGATGTTGGAGTGGTCAAACTGTCCGAGGATGGCGGCCTCGCACAGGAAAGAGCGCCTCTGTTTGTCCGAGCAGCCGGCGCGCAGGGTCTTTATGGCCACAGGCAGCTCGCGCTTGCTGGGCAGCTTCAGACAGCCGTGGCACACCTCCCCAAAATCTCCTGCAGGGGGAGCCAGATACACCACAGTTACAAACCAACCAACCAACCAACCAAAAGTCCCTCGCTCAGACGTGTACTTAGAAGGGACCAGAGGAAGAAAGAAACAGAGGGAGAGCTAAGGACAACTGCATTGTGGGAAATGTGATTAACTGAGTCTTTAAGAAAAATGGAGCGAGAGAGAGAGAGAGAGAGAGAGAGAGAGAGAGAGAGAGAGGGAGAGAGAGAGAGAGAGAGGGAGAACGGTGGGGTTATACCTGTATGAACGATCCTGTCAATTTTGATGCTGGAGTTGTCTAGCTCTTTAGCGAAAGCATGCACGGCCTGTAGCAGGTCTTCACATGTCTCTGGGTCAATGTACGTTCTCCTGGTCGGGATCTTGACTGGATAAAACACACAAATACACACGGAGTTTATTCATCGACACCATGTTTATGCTTTCAAACTACAAACCAGTCAGTCTAATGGACCATGTGTGTTAGAGTTTTGGACTGAAACTGAAAATCACAGCTCTACAGCCCTTTGGTCAGTTCTCAGTACATGTATCATACGTGTAGTGAACTGTGGATTTTTTTTTCTTGTCAACTCCTGTTTTTTTTTATTGTTTGCCCCCCTAATCAATTTTTTTTTCTGTTGAAATGACATGCTACAGCAACAGCCTTGAAACTGAGGCCCCGTCCTGCCTCAGTCAAATCACTTGTGTGGCAGCACTTAGCTGTCATTCATGACAATGGAAACCTTACAGTCATCTTCTTGATGAAGAACCTTAAAAGATACTGATGTCTGTTTGTTTATTTGTTTTTCTACTCGCTGTCATGGAGAGGAGCCTTAAAATAACTGTTGCTCAAGTTTAGTTTTCTTACACTCATATCCCCAAAGGAGAACCTTAAGATAAAAGCTACTGAAGATTAGTCTTTTTCTCATTTTTCTTCTCTCTCTCTCTCTCTCTCTCTCTCTCTTTGAATTTTATATGCTTAAAATGAAAGAAAAACTTCCTGAGTTGGTTCAATTTTCTTTCCACCCAAACCGTGATACAAACCGAACCGTAGCCAAAAATCCGACATCCAAACCGAACCGTGAACTGGGTGAACAGTTACAGCTCTCGTTGTTCCAAACGAGTGATCTACTCCGCAGGCAGACTAACTCATCAAACCCACTCATCACATTATGAATTCTCTTCTCTATCTTTCTTTTCTGATCCCTGTTGCTAATACGCTCTGTTAAAGGGGGTTCAGGCCACGCTTAGAGCCAGTGGTCTGCACTGCCTTAAGAAATGTGATTACTGCTAAGAATCGACCCAGACCTGGTCAGACCTGACCCAACCTCGCTGTCTCATAACGGCTTATTGATCTTGACCTCACACACACACACACACACACACACACACACACGCATGTGCACCCAAACACACACACACACAGACATACACAGAGGCATGTTTAAGTCTGGGGTCCAATTACAGAACAAATTAGAGCTTCTCTGTTCCATCTTGTGTGCATTGTAGGATCAAAAGGGCTCAGAAATTAGGTGGGTTTTTTGTTGTTGTTGTTCTCTTTTTTTTTTTTAACCACGGCACATTCTAGCTCTGCTGGCATTATTACTTTGATTTAAGCCAAAGTGCAGTTCAATTCTGCTTGATTTCTGTTTATTTTTCTGCTTGATCTGTTTTCTGATTAACTCTGACTCTCCCATCGGCTACGGAGTGCAAGAGGGGGCGCACACTCGCATGAACACACGTGCGCTCACACAAACACGCAAACAAATCCAAACGGGCAGGACTACACGCGCAAAAAAAGACACACAAATTCAAAACACACAGGACTTCCCACGCACAAACACACTCCAAGAAAGGCCACACACTGATGGATGGATATGCTCACATATGCATAGATTATGAGGCACTATTTGGCAACAGTGGAACACAGGAACGGTTCTGTCACATCCCCCACCCCCCAAAGAAATGCCAGGCAGAGAGAGAGAATAATGGCAACTGAACGCAGATCCTTTCCAGTGTTTCTAGGTCACCAAAAATATTTCCCTCAACCAAATGGGCTGGAAGGCATAAAAGAGATATTTTTACGGACCAGTGGCGTAGCAGATGGACAATCAAATCTCTAAAACACAAAGAGATAAGAGAGACCGTCCACATGTTCGCTGGGTTTTCCTAGTCGTAGCGCTGGATAGAACACATCTATTTATTTGTGAGTGCGTGTGCGTGCGTGCATGTATGTGTGTATTTCTGCATGTGCAGATTCTGTATTAGAATGTCTGTGAACATATGTATTAATGAGTGAAGAATGTGTGTGTGTGCACGTGCATATGTGTGTGTGAGTATTTCTGCACTGGAATGCGTTTGAGTATTAATCAATGGAGAATGTGTGTAATATATTTGTGTATAAATATAATAGCACTGTGTGAGTTAGTCCGCATTGTGTGCCCAGTATGTTCAAGGCATGTGTGCATGTCTGTGTGTGATTCTCAGTATACGTCAATTTAAATACAGCTAAACCTGAAGTAGTGCATGTTTCTGTCTGAATGTTTGTTGGCATGCATGTTTAAGTGTGTGTAATCTTCAGTATGAGTGACTTGGCCTGTATAAATTTAAATGAGTGTCCGTGTGTGTGTGTGTGTCCGTGTGTGTGTGTGTGTCCGTGTGTGTGTGTGTGAGTGTCAGTGTCCGCCGCTCACTGTTTCAGCAGATTTAAATCCTCAGCTACACGACTGCATTGCTCATTATTCACCAAGCGCACAGTTCTGCTCCTCTCTGGAGGGCTTTACACACACACACACACACACACACACACACACACACACATTCATGCAAGACCACACTGACATCACTCCAACAATCTGGCCATATTGAGCTTAGAAAGGTCTTAAGATAAACAAATCAGAGAGAGAGAGAGAGAGAGAGAAACCTTAAGTTTGATGTCACGCACTGTGCAGATGTTCCGATGTTTTCTGGCTCGCTGGAAGCACCATTAACCTAAGATCTTACCCTTTGTTGTTTGCTGTGGATAATTAGACACACCCATACCTCATTTCTCACACTCTAACTCTCCGTTTCTTCATCAAACTGAGATTGTCAGCCTTGTTAATGGACTCTGGCAGTGTGATTCAGTGTTGTACAGGCTTCAGGACTTTAGCATGAATTCAACATCACCTAATACTTCAGCACTAATCTCTCTCACGTCTTAATCACTCATTCCACACTCTCTCTCTGACCGACACAGCTATCACTCACTATAATTTACTAAGAACAAAAACGTGTATATACATACATAAACAGACAGACAGACAGACAGAGCTACTCACATTGGAAATAGAGCTCCTCATCTCCCTCTTGGCTGGCCTTGCTGTATCCACATTGCCTTCAAAAGGAAAAAAATAAAGAGAAGAAAGAAGATAAATAACTTCAGAACAATAGAGAACCTGCTTTAAAGCAGCAAGCACATTCAAGACAAACACAGAGGTTAAGAGCCAAACAAAAGGAAATCCACCAGTCAATGAGTTAATGAAGCTATTAGTAACCCAGCACGCTCATGATCATGGAGAACAACACTGGGCAGAACTAGTTCTGCAGTATTTGGAGGGACATGGACGAGAGTGAGGAGACGGGATTGTTAGGGTGTGTTTGGCAGAAGACTGCCAATCAGGGACTGTTTGATAAGGGACATTAGCTGAGGTGATGTGGGTACGGGGTGTGAGGGAGAGACGTCATCTGGGGTGAGGCGCGGTGGAAAGCACATATTCTTCCGCCGTGACGTGCTTCTGCTGGCTTTGAAACGCGAGGCAAAACAGAGAGGGACAAACTCTGATTCAGTTCAATGCAAAAAATGAATGTTGGGCCACGTTTCTAAGTAAAACGAGACAGGTTTCCACTACTGTCGACAAAACGCCAAACAATGAAATTTCTCATGGGTGAGTGGTGTCACTTGCCCTGCCAAAGAGCTCCAGATGCAGTCACAGAGACTAACGCCAGCGAGCGCTGAAGCTAATCCGTCTGCTCACAGTGGCCCAGTGCCCTGTAAGAACATTTTATATTGATATTTGCTTATTCTGGCAGTGACCTGTCTCTCTCCTCCTGTCCAACTTGCTGGACACGTTCGGACAATAAAAATGTCAAAACGCTGCGTCAAGTCATCATTAATGGCCAGACAATAGTATTATACAGAAACACACACTCACTCACACACAAGAAAAACTCCTATTCACAATATTCTATTTGCTGCTCATATAAATCCTATGATATTTCTCCTCTCATCACAGCAGAAGACAGGAGATTAGATAAAGGAGTAGATTAAGAGACGTGCGGAGCTCTGCTGTATTGGACCAGGTGAGCAGTGAATAGGGATGATGGTGCTGAAGCGTCTGCTCTGGTGAGCTGTTGATCTGACACTCGTTTGGAAGTGAGGCAAAATCGACAGAGCTTACAGAGCAAAGGGGGGAGGGGAGGGGAGGGAAAGGGAAGTGGGGGGGGGGGGGGGGGTCTGACTTGTATTTTTGCAAGATTACAGAGTCAGCAGGGCCGCTTGGGGAGCAGGAGGCACCACAGGGTGGATTAAGGAGGCACGGAGTCTGGGATTGAGAGGACGAGACAAGCGAGTGGTATTCCCACAGGAATGCTAACGGTTTGTTTCCACACATTTCTGGAGTTTGTTGATGTGTGTGAGCAAGTCCAGTTAGAGTCTGAGAATGAGAGATGAGGCAGGGCAGGAAAGCAGGAGGTCACACGGCACAAAGATCTGACACAGTCAAGCAAGGGAACATGGAGAACAGGCAGAGATGATGTTTTTTCAACTGTGTCTCTGTGTGTGTGTGTGTGTGTGTGTGTGTGTGTCTGTGTGTGTGTGTGTGTGCCGGCAAATTCCAGTGAACAGGAAGGTCTGTGTGAGACATATTTTGTCTGTTGTCAAATCTGAGAGAGGACATCCACAGGCCCACAGGGCACAGCAGACAGGCCCTGTCTCATTTAGTAAGAAAAAAGGCAGAGACATGCCATGCAGGTAGGAACGGACACACACACGCACACACACGCAAACACACACACACACACACAAACACACACACACACACACAACCAAACACACACGCATAAACACTCATGTGTACACATGTGCACGCACACACGCACACAACTACCCACACACGCACATGTACGCAATGCAAGCACACCAACATGCATGCACACGCGTGCGCACACACACACAGCCACACACACAAACATACAAAAACAACCAAACACACACGAACACCCATGAACAAACACAGACACGCACATGTATGCACACATGCACACATGCACACACAGACACACACACACACACACACACACAGATACGCACACACACAGACACAGACACAGTGAAGTTTTCAACAGTCTGGGGCAGGCGGGGCAGCAAAACAGACAGATGGAGAAACGGAGAGAGAAGGAGAAAGGGGCGGGACAGAGGAGGAGTGCAGACAGTCATGTCTGTACCTGGGTGACAGCAGCATGGGTGGAGGAAGAGGAGGAGGAGGGTGGAGAGTAGCGAGGGAGGTAGAGAGCAACACCACTCTGGTAGGAGCTACATTGAAGGAGCTGGAGAAAGAGAGGGAGGAAGGCCTGAGTA
Source organism: Chanos chanos (assembly GCF_902362185.1). Lineage (NCBI taxonomy): Eukaryota > Metazoa > Chordata > Actinopteri > Gonorynchiformes > Chanidae > Chanos > Chanos chanos. The sequence continues at coordinate 17,389,648 of NC_044506.1, read as the reverse complement.
CAGTCTTCCTCACAGGGTCGAGCCCTACCCACAATGCATCCTGTCTCCGTGAGCATGAACCAACGCTAACTCGGTGTCACTGATTCGGCGGTGTGTGGGGAGAATCAGGGGAGAGTATGGTGAAGGGGCATTCAGTCACTCAGGGCTATAAAGTGTCGTCTTCTACTCAGCACTGACTCGGTGGACTGATCTCATCGCCCGCTCACAAAGAGCCAAATGAAATGAATGGTGTGCGTCACTGTCTGTCTGCGCTGAAACAGTCCAGGAGAGAGAGGCTCAGCCCTCATGAATGGGCTGAGGAACAATACTCTGTGTGAGGGTGGAAAAGATAGATGACTCTATTCAGCCGCTGTAAAAGAGATAGAATATTCCTCTACCCCTCACTGCGGGGTAAAACAGTACCTCATCAACTTTATTTTATCAATTCACTTTAGGAGCCTCTGTTGAAACTACTGCTTCAGACGCTGTGGGAGAGGAGAGAGGCAAAGGATGGAGTGTATGAGGGAGAAGGCAGCCCTGTCTGTGAGGGAGGAGAGGGAGAAGGCAGCCCTGTCTGTGAGGAGGAGAGGGAGAAGGCAGCCCTGTCTGTGAGGGAGGAGAGGGAGAAGGCAGCCCTGTCTGTGAGGGAGGAGAGGGAGAAGGCAGCCCTGTCTGTGAGTGAGGAGAGGGAGAAGGCAGCCCTGTCTGTGAGGAGGAGAGGGAGAAGGCAGCCCTGTCTGTGAGGGAGGAGAGGGAGAAGGCAGCCCTGTCTGTGAGGAGGAGAGGGAGAAGGCAGCCCTGTCTGTGAGGGAGGAGAGGGAGAAGGCAGCCCTGTCTGTGAGGGAGGAGAGGGAGAAGGCAGCCCTGTCTGTGAGGGAGGAGAGGGAGAAGGCAGCCCTGTCTGTGAGGGAGGAGAGGGAGAAGGCAGCCCTGTCTGTGAGGAGGAGAGGGAGAAGGCAGCCCTGTCTGTGAGGGAGGAGAGGGAGAAGGCAGCCCTGTCTGTGAGGGAGGAGAGGGAGAAGGCAGCCCTGTCTGTGAGGAGGAGAGGGAGAAGGCAGCCCTGTATGTGAGGAGGGGAGGGAGAAGGCAGCCCTGTCTGTGAGGGAGGAGAGGGAGAAGGCAGCCCTGTCTGTGAGGGAGGAGAGGGAGAAGGCAGCCCTGTCTGTGAGGGAGGAGAGGGAGAAGGCAGCCCTGTCTGTGAGGAGGAGAGGGAGAAGGCAGCCCTGTCTGTGAGGGAGGAGAGGGAAAAAGAGTGAGTTGTGCTTAAGGGGAAAAAAGCGAGATGAGGGAAAGGAGAGGGTATCCGTGAGAAGAGAGAGAGTTTACTCTCATCACTGCGTCTATGGCGTGTCTACAGTAAGGGAGTAAAGCCTTTGTGGATACATGAATAGGAGAAGATAAGAGCCACATTTCCACTCCACTCTGTACGAGCGGCGACTATGAGAGCAGACACTCGTCGACAGACGGCTCAGAACCGCAACGAGAGACCGCAAACACTAAAGGTCACAGCATGGAGCCGTCCACAATCGTTAGGTTCTGTGGGCATGTGTGTGTGTGTGTGTGTGCTTGCGTGTGCGTGATTAATGAGTCCATGATGGGGAGGGGGATGGAGGGGGGGGGGGGGGGGAGGGGGGGGCAGCTGGGACGATGGGACAGAATGAGTAACCCTCGGGCCCAAACAGATCCTCCAGACAAAACACAATTTAAACCAATTTGACCTGACAGAGGCATTTCGTCTGCATGACTAGCAACAATATACAAAGAGACGGTGTGTGTGTGTGTGTGCGCATCTATGTGTCCGTGTCTTTTGTGTGTGCGTCTGTGCGCGTGTATATGTGTACAGTGTGTATATATGTGTTTGTGTGTGTGTGTCTGTGTGTGTGAGTGACGGAAACAGAGGAGATCCAGTGGAGTATCAGTCTGTGTGTTTGTGTGTACTGTCTATGCATTGGTAACACCGTGGCTATGGAAAGATATGAAGGACAAAGTGGATATATCTACTGTAACTGAGCTATCAGCCATTTCTCTCTGTTTGCTCAATACAATTTCACACCTGAAAATGCCTCAGGCTCTAATGGCAGGTTCGCGTGCATTCACATAATTTATCACTTGGAACCATTTTTCAAGTGTGAGTCGATAAGGCACATTCATAAATGTAATATACAATGTCAGGACCTCCAGGATGCATTGGTTTTCAGCTTGTGTGTGTGTTTGCATTCATCTGCCTGTGTTCGTGTGTGTTTGTGTGTATTTCCATGTGCTAATGTGCATGTGTGAATGTGTTTGTATACATGATATTTGAGTATATATGCTTCTGTGTGTGTGTGTGTGTGTGTGTGTGTGTGTGTGTGTGCGTGCGTGCGCGTGTGTGTGTGTGGGTGTGTGTGTGTGTTTGTGTGCATGTGTGCGTGCGTGCTTGTGTGTGTGTGTGTGCGTGGGTGTGGGTGTGTGTGTGTGTGTGTGTGAGTGTGTGCGCGTGTGTGTGATTGACAGTGCTGTTGCATCCGCTGTGTACTGTGGGAGTGAGAAAGAATGAAAACCATTTCACACTCGCTCGATCTAATCCATTTTCATCAGGCAGATTAATGTTCGGCTGCCGCAGCCCTGATTCTGCCTGTCTGTGGAGCCTCCCCTTACACAACACACACCAGTGTACAGAGATTTCCCTCTCTCCTCTCCTCCCCTTACATAGCACACACCAGTGTGTACAAAGATCTCTCTCCTCCCTTACACGACAACCCAGTCTGCCTGTGGTTTATATATTTATGCCGGGGAAAGGAAGCATCTATGTGTAAGTGTATATGTGTGTCTATGTGGAATGTGTGTGTATGTGTCTATATATATGTGGAAGATATACAGACACACACACAAACAAATGTGTGTTTGTCTGTGTGTGTGTGTGTGTGTGTGTGTGTGTATATGTGTGTGTGTGTGCTGTACAGAGTATCAGGGTGCTTCTGTGTCTGTGTATTTGTGTGTTATGACTGTGTGAGTTAGGTATGTGTGGGAGCACTGTACACTGTAGCAGGCTTGTGTGTGTGTGTGTGTGTGTGTGTGCGTATGTGTGTGCGTGCACGCGTGCGTCTGTGCGTGTACACACGTGTGTGTGAAGGTGTTGGAAGCGTGTGGGAGTGCTGTACCACAGTACCAGGCTGGTGTGTGTGTGTGTGTGTGTGTGTGTGTACGTGGCAGTGCTGTGAGAGCGTGGGCAGTGGGAGAGTTGGAGAGTGTGAGTGGGGTACTGGATGGACAACAATGAGAGAACAGAAGGTGTGCTTTTACACGACATCGCTTTCTTTCAAAACACCCTCTCCGCATTCCCCGCCACCTCCGCCCTGCCAGGACAGCCTGCCTTCATAAAACTAAACCGTGACATATGCACGTGTCACGAGATGGGCGCAGGAGGCTCGGCCGCCAACTGACTTATTGCATCGGGTGTCACGTCGAACAAATGTCTACATTGTGTTTCATATGCTGTCGAGAAACGACGTCGGGCCCGTACCTGAGAGATGAGACGTGCTGTGGTGTGTGTGTGTGTGTGTGTGTGAGGACAGCGCTCTGATGCATTAGTCTTCATTAAGGGCTGATGGATGATTGCTGTGTGTGGTATAGGAGCAGGGACACCACACATACAAGGCTGACTATGTTACATGGATGTGGCAGTCTCAGGATGTATGGGCCCCTTACTGAAACAGCCCTGACTCCACACGCATATATATATTACATTATTCATAACACTACATGATGGGAAAACTCACAGGCCGGCACGTGCCTCTATAAAGAATCTGCTTCACACCTTGAGACAGTCATGAAAACTGTATAAAATCCATTCAGGTGAAAACAGTTTGACTGGAGTGTTCATGTCAGTCTGAACAGTGTTTTCTGACATGCTACAAACTTTAGGCACTGTGGTTCTAAATGTATGATATTAATTATTCTGGTGGCACGTGGGGGTTGTTGAGTGTTGGCTGTGTTGGTGTGGTGGTGTTAATGCTAGAGTGTGAGTAGAGTGTGTTGGTACCTTCTCCAGATGAGCAGTCCCACTCCTAGAGATAACAACATGATGAGAGCCGCCACTGACACCACCACGATGATCACTACTGGACTCTGTTCACTGGAGGCCAAGGCCACTGAGACACACACACACACACACACACAGGCACAGACACACACGCACACGAACACGCACACGCAGGCACACACATAAGCACATAAACAGACGCACGTGCACGCAAACACAAGCACAAACAGGGGACAAAAAACAGACATTATTAGTATGCATAAAAGCACAAGTCATTTAGACATTTCTAAAGGCAGTGAACCTTGACAAGACGCCTGATCATTACTTAGAGACAAAAGAGCTGAAAACCATCATTTTCAGTCTTTGACACAAAACAAAGCCACACACTCGAGGGACCAGTGTGTGTGTGTTTGTATGTTTGCATGTGTGTGGCATGTTCATATGGCTTTATTTAGCGTGTTTGCATTGATTTTTCTTTTCCAAAAGATCTGACGAATACATAATTAAAGAAATGTAAATATATCTGTGCTACCGAACACATAGGTTTCATACGCATATACTGACTCCCTCTGCAGTAAGTTCCTACCCCAGACTGGCCTGCCAGAGACAGACAGGAGAGACCACTCACATTCTCCCAGCGTCTGCAGCTCCAGAGGAGCACTGTACGCTCCGTAGTCCAGCGGAGAGGGCGAGGAGGCAGAGGACGAGGACGAGGACGAAGATGAGGAAGAGGAGGAGGAGGGTGAGGAGGAGGAGGAGGAGGTGGACGAGGTGGAGGAGGACAGTGGGGAGGAGGAGAGGGAGGAAGACGCCGGGCTGGTGCAGGTCCGGATGAGGAAGACGTAGGTGGTGCCCGGTTTGAGGTTATTGACGAGGATGCGCGTGGCGGCTGTCTTCACGGTGGAATAACTCTGGTCCTTCTGCTCCTGTGAACGCACACAGACGGACAGCAGGAAACGGTTACAATACGAGACCGCCAGTTTGACTGCCACTGGTGCACAAACACTCCGGCGCACAAGCTGGTACAACGTACTGATGGAACCTTATTATAGTGTATTTAAAACCCCCTGAAAAAAAGAAACATATTAAAGTATATCTTATTTATGCACTTTTAACCCTATTTCAGCTGCTCTGCCTGTCACAGATTACATTTTGAATACATTTGGGTACTTTTCTTTGTACAGCCTTTTTTTTAATTTTTTTTTTCCCCAAACATTAACTGTTTGCCTAAGTCACAGTTAAATCTCAGCTCCAACAGAGGCAGGAGGGGAGATGACACGGGACATTCAGATGCATGGCAAACAATGGCCCAGATGACTGATGCAAGAGGATTTGCAGGAAAAGCTTGTGTGTGTGTGTGTGTGTGTGTGTTTAATTATATGCATGTGTTTAAGCTAGTGGAGGTATAATAATAGATCTGGAGGCATGCATATATCAGTGCCATCCAGTTGTGTTCCTGCGCTAAAGAGGCTTAGTAAGAACACGCTACTTGGCCTTGCTCTGTGTTTACATGAATAAACGGGGCTTACCGAGGACACAGAGAGAGAGAGACACAGACAGACAGAGAGAGAGAGAGAGAGAGAGAGAGAGATGATTGACAGCTCAAACCCAGAACAGTATTCACCTTCTCGTAGTATTTGATTTCGTACTCCGTACGACTGCTGTTGGGATAAACGGGCTCCCTCCACACCAAGGTCACACTCCTCTGCTCAATCTTCTCCGCACGCAGTTCACTCACCAGAGAGGGCGCTAGAGAGACAGACAGATAGACAAAGAATGACATTATCCCCTGGATCAAGCTACAGACAAACGACAAGCAGACATGAAGACTTGATGAGGATATAATCTTAACCAGAGCACCTGTTCTTATCTGTCAGTTAATAGCACAATAAAACAGCCCAACACTGACATTCTTCTGCACCAAGAAAAAAAGGGGAGAAATCACATTCCGTGTTGTTGCGTCTACACAGAAGCAAACACTTCAGGTTTCCCCAACTCAAACAATCACATCCTGACAAGCAACCCTTGTTTACCTCAAAACCCAGCTCCCTTATTATTTCAGACTTCTTTATGGGAAAAAAACATCGATAATTATGATGGTGAACTTTATTAAATCCTTGAAAACTAGTGTTACTTCCTGCCTGAAGATCTCTCGTGGAGGGAGAGACAGAGAGAGAGAGAGAGAGAGAGAGAGAGAGAGAGAGAGAGAGGGAAAGAGACAGAGAGAGAGAGAGAGAGAGAGAGAGAGAGAGGGAAAGAGACAGAGAGAGAGAGAGAGAGAGAGAGAGAGAGAGAGAGAGAGAGAGGGAAAGAGAGAGAGAGAGAGAGAGAGAGAGAGGGAAAGAGACAGAGAGAGAGAGAGAGAGAGAGAGAGGGAAAGAGAGAGAGAGAGAGAGAGAGAGAGACAGAGAGAGGGAGGGAGGGAGAGACAGAGACAGATAGAGACAGTTTTGGGAGAAAGGTTGGAGAGAATGGGGAAAAAAACAGACAAGTATGAATAATTGAACACTCAGACCTTCCAGAGGCTGTGCTTGTCCATCTCTGTTCATGAAGGTTTGATCGAGCCAACAGGGCCACTGACTGACAGATTACTCCAGTATTCTAACCTGCATGCCTCACCATGATGAAGATGAAGATGTTCTCTGTGCTAACTCCAAACCACAGGTCAGATTCGCACACTGTACTATGCATGCACTCACACACACACACACATACATACACACAGACACAGACACACACAGACACAGACACAGACACAGACACACACAAACACACACACGCGCGCACACACACATACACACACACACACAGAGAAAGCCTGAGAGCTCTGAGCTAGATTATTTTGGACAGAGGCAGACACCTTGTCCACAGGTCTGTGGATGTACCTCTCAGCTTTCACACAAAGAGCGCTTGTTTGACTTTGGCAGATTGTTACCAGGAAGACGCTTTCTCTCTTTTTTCACTGAAAGCAGCAAGATGAGAAAAATCAATGTTCATGCCAAAAAAGGGTCACTTCTCTCTCTCTTGGCATCAAAGACGGAAATCAAGTTCTCAGTTTCACGGCGTCTGTTTTAACACTGAGGGATGGGAAAGTGTGAACAATTGCATGTAAGAGTGGGGAGTGGGTTGTGTGTGTATGTGTGCACTCTGAGTGTGCGCAAATGTGTGTTTGTGTGTGTGTGTGTAGACTAATTGTGAGTGTGTGTGTTATGTGTGTAGACTGAGTGTGAGTGTATGTGTGTGTGTGTGTGTGTATGGCCCGCCTCCCTTCCCTGGTGCGGTGATTAAAAGATGATTAAGGAGCCTGGAGCAGATGAGTGCTGTCACTCAAAGCCCCCACGCTGGAGGATTGACAGCTCTATCAGAGCAAAAAAAAAAAAAACAATGAAAGATTCAGATGCCTAATAAACTCCCTCTCTCTGTGTCTGTCTCTCTCATTCACACACACACACACACACACACACACACAAACACAGACCCACACATTCCTCTTGTCTCTGTAACTTACTCTGGGATCTATGATAGTTTTTTAGGAGCTACAGATCAAAGGAGGTGTATAACTCCTCTTTTTTAAAATCTCTTCTCTCCTTTTTTTCCCATTTGATCTGTCTACTTTTCAAACAAAGGGACAATCCATTATTCATTTCAGACTCTCTCTTACTCCCTGCTAATGAGCACCTTGTCCATCTACCGGGCGA